>NW_020955331.1:3159019-3207952 GCF_003031625.1 Empidonax traillii
CCCTGTAAGGCAATCCATCTACGTCCTGAGGACCTCGCTGCCACCGTCTAAGCTCGCTTGGCCCCGGCAGATGAACCTCAGGATTAAAGGGTGGGCTCAGTTCCGCGCACACTGTGTCTCACCTAAAAAATCCAATGCGCAGGCTGGAAGGTGGAAAGACCTTCCCCGGTTCTTCGTTCGCGAAGAGACTGGCCATTAGTGATGTTCTGACTTGTTTTTTCCTGGTTTCCTGTTTTTTCATGAGCTTGCACATACTTGAATAAACTGAACTGGGAGGAGGAGGAGTTCTTGACATCTGGTTCTTGCCTGCAAATGTGTTGAGAAATTTCATATTAACTTACTTGAAGTCTTGCTTTATTTTTGACATAATTGTTGGTTATTCAAATGGAAAACTAGTGAATGCTGTATTAAAAAGTAGTTATAAGAATTTCTTGTTGACGTAAGGTTACTACGGACAAGAGTATTTTCAAAGTCAAACATGCAAATCCAGAAAGTTCGGGATTGAACTACAATATAAATAAAAAATTTGAGTTTAATATATTGTCTCTTGAAGAGGGATATTACCATTTAGTGGTTGGAGAAAGACATGAAAATAATATAACTGTGTCTTCCCAAGACTAAATAGACTGACTTTTCTGGATGACTGGTTTTACACTTGTTGTCATATAAAATGGTTCTAGGTGAGAATTGTTTTAGGTATTTTTTTGTTTCCTACTGTTAGATTTGTGTAAGCAGTGCTATGTGGCACTAATCTGTTTAGATACTACTTCATATGAAAAAAGGAGCACTCCTGGACTAAAAGATGTAGTTGAAAACAATATGTAAAGAAGAACAAACAAAAGTGCAGCACAACAGAATACTGAAGGACCTTATAAGCCCATCATTTATTGTGAATAGCTACAGTATCTTAAAAATCATTTGTAAGCTTACTGAATTACAATTTGGAGCTAATTAGGTTTTATCTTCATTGTCTTATTAAAAGGATTCTCTCGAAGGCTCCATTCTTTGACATAAAACCATGTTCAGCCTTCCTTTATTCTTCCCCAGTTTTCTACTCATATATAGGGTTACAGAGCAGCTATTTTCTCTCATGGTATGTGGTTTGTCCAATAACCTTTCCCACTTTTTCCTTGAAAAGCGGACTTCCTTTTCTCTCTCCATAGTAACTGGCCTCTTCATATGTTTCACCTCTGATTCAGATTTTCTGGGACAGAGGAAACCTGATTTGTACATAGTGTTCCTGGTGGTGTGGTGGTAATGCAGTCACACTGCTGTTGATTGTGGTGTGACCAACATCAAAGTATCTCATCTGTTACTACTGTATCTTGACTCAATCATCGGAATATTTACTTTATGAATCTTTTGTGGGGGCAAGGGCAAAACCTGAAGAAAGTTTAAAGGAAGGAAGGTGGTGAAGGAGCTGGTTCCTGATAATTTGCCCAATCCTAATGAATCAGTGATATTGGTGAGACATCCATGCTGTTGGTGCTCTGTCATTCAGAGAATTAATTTCTCTCAGATGGTGGATGAGCTGGAGACTCAGTTTATTGAAGTTAATTGCATCATAACATAAAGCCATAAAAGAGACAGTGATACATTTCTCAGTAAACATGACAGTCTCACATCCATTACCTGGAGATAAATGATCTGACCACACACATAGGTCCCTCTTGTCTTGTTACCGTCCTCCCTCCTGAGTTTCTCTTTGTTTGTTTGCTCTCCCTGTGTGATTTGAGAGTGACATTGGCATTCTGTGCAGGTCAGTATCCCATCCTTTGTGGGAAGTGGCACTTCTATCCTTTTACTGAGAAGTGAAAAGCCAATCTCCTGACCTTGTCATGCCTCTCAAGCTCCACCAGCTGCTTATGGGAATCTTTCTCCTCCTACTCAAGCATTCTGAAAAAAATCACAGAAGTTTGCTCAAGTTCCAGATTTCTTATCTATCTGTTTTTTGTCCTTTAGTGACCCTTAACAAGGTTTTTGGGCCAAAATGCTGTTGGTGCTTTTGAGTAGATTTCTGAGTTTCATTTCATTTAGCTACAGTTTTAACCTTGGAGTTCTCTGAAGATACTCTTGTTTTTCACTCTGTTTCGAGTAGACTTTTGACAACAGTTAACCAAAGAACATTCTTCTACAAAGTGCGCGGTCGTTTGATGAAACGCCAGTCTGCTTCTTTTCCTTATAGCAGGAAAGACCTTTGTACCCAAAACTCCATAAGCTGGTGTGTCTCTGATCAAAGAGCAGCTGGCTGTTACTGCTGCTGGTGTGGAGACTGAGCCTAGTGCTGGAATTCTGCACACAAGGGAGACCCAAAGGTCCTGCCTGAACTATTTAATGACTTAATTCAAGGAAATCAGTTTAGTCTTTTCCTCAGTCTTTCACTTAAAAGAAACAACTGTGTATGGCTAAGATGCTAGACGCTATTTTTTAAATATAGGGCAGAATAAAGCTTTTTCAGCTCAGAATCTACACATTTACAGCAGAACTATCAAAGGGCAACACCAAGCTCAAAGGCTGTTGCTTCTTTATAACTTTGCAACTAGAAAGCCTCTACTTTCTGCAAGAAATATTAAAGTATTTCCTAGAATCATCTGGCTTGTGAGTATTGAAACAGTCTTCTTTCTTCACCTACTCAGCTAGAGCTGTTTTGAGACATGTATTTGCAATCCTCCTTCATAGTTCTGTCCATCAGAATCCTTTTATCCAGGTTCTTAGGAGTTCAGGCCTACCATAAAGGAGAAGTAAGATGTGCACAGAAGCTACCTGTGGACATGTCTATTACAAATGATGTTAAGAGAGAAACTCTACTACTTGAGTTTGTGTGTAAACTGCTAATGTCCAGAATCCCCTTGGGAGGGTTTTTTGTTTGGTTATTTTATTTCCGTGGGTTTTTTGAAAACTCATTTTATTGGAAACTTCTAAAAGCACAGTGCACAGTACTTGGTATCTATACTGTCTGCAGAACATGCTGTAAATTGCTCACTATGCTAACTTGTGTGACCATGGTAGTTAACTCAAAAATCCACAAAACACCAAATTCAGAATTTGATTGTCTTAAAGATTTTCTCTCTGAAACTGGTCTTGTTTAGTTATAGGGGTGCCTCACTTGCCTTGGTGATGCAGAGCTAAAGATATTGGAGAACTGTTGAGAACCAGGAACATAAATTTCAATGTCTAAGTTTTGTGCAAAATCTGTTCTCTTTTACAAGTCCTTTTACAACAAGAGTACCAACCACTTTGTCAGGTGGCTCAAAAAAAGGGACCAACTAAGTTAGCATCCATATAGATAACTAAATAATTTGATATTTAGTATTTCTTTGGGTTTAGTGTCTTTGAACCAAGGGACACTTGATCAAGTAGTTTCTGAGATTCTGATTTATGGCAGTATTTACTGAGAGGAGTTAGAGACATTGTGTCAACACTGTGCACCTGGGGCTGAAAATTGACTTCGGACTGCCCAGGGGGAAAGTTAATGTTGAAAATCTTGTTAAAGAAGAGTTGGGGCTGTCTGAGACCAGAGATTCAGAAGGAAATAAATGTGAAAAAAATAGCTGATGGTTCTGTGCTGTAGCCCCAGAGGCCGGGGTGTGTATGGGCGATGAAAGCTTGGCCACAGTCCTTGAGGGTCTGGAATAGTTGATGGCTATTCCACTTTTATTGCTTTGGTGAGACTTTCTTTTTGACCCTTGAG
This sequence comes from Empidonax traillii, assembly GCF_003031625.1. Taxonomy (NCBI): domain Eukaryota; kingdom Metazoa; phylum Chordata; class Aves; order Passeriformes; family Tyrannidae; genus Empidonax; species Empidonax traillii. The sequence goes on from NW_020955331.1 coordinate 3,162,711, forward strand.
ATGTGGATTGCTACTCTGAAAAGTTACCTTACAGTGATCTGCATTTGCTGACTCAAGAAGAATGCAATTATGAAAGATTGTTCTTTCTGGTAGCACATTGCCATTTGAGTGCTGTTCTCCAGTCTAGGAGAGACTGAAAGATGAGAACTTATAGTGTGGAAGTGCAACAACATCCCGTGCTATATTCATTGTATGCAGAGGAACAACAGCAGTGTAGGTAGGATGGTCCTGTGGGCCAGTGCCACACAGCTGGCTGGCAGCCCAGCTGATGTGTGTGTGTGATAATAGCCTGCTGTACTGAGTGGGAGTGTAAACTGCCTCAGTAATCTGTCTATAAATGTTGGTCATTAAATGGTTCCTGGAACAGATGTCCAGTAATTTGTTCGTATAAATGTTTTGAAAGCTATTTTGGTTCAAATTTTACTAAGAAGGCATAGAACTTGCTATTTAAAACACCCACATTACCCGTGAAGTGCATGCAGTAGAATATCAGTCAGAAAAGTGGCTACACGTTTTTTGAGAGAGAGGACTTGCTTCCTATACAGGCCTCCTTTGAAGATATTCTTAGTGATGCGGTTTTGACTTCTAGTCAGTTTTAAAGTGTTTTTCCTTTGTATGTGTATGCATTGATGCAGTATTTCCACCCTGCATTGAGAAATAAATACTGTAAGGTAGGGAATAATTGGTTTCCTCACTAGTCATGAGTGCCTTTATAATTTCTTAAATGACATAAGTACAGGAAGAGAAGAATATGTAATAAAAGGAAATTACAGTAAAGTTTTAATTTTATTTCCCATTTTAGAGATTGTACTTGTGTTTGGTGACCTCAGTGACATAATAAGAAATTTACCTTTTTTTTTTTGTGTCTAGAATTGTGTTATGTGAAGGAGAAGGGTGGATTTGGAAATGAAGTTTCTTTTTAAGAACCTGACCTTTCCTGTCAAAGCAAGTTCATTTAATGCATACAATTTTTTGTTCATCAAAAAGACAGTTCCTTTATCAGTTACATCAGTAATAATTACCTGGAAACAGAAGTTTAAACCTCATTTAGGATTCAGAAAGTGATGGATTGCTTTTTATTTCTATCATGTTCCTCATGAATATTCTTCAGTTATAATCTCCAGCTAAAACAGTTTTAGGGAAGGTGCAGGCATGTGGTTTTGGTTTTTTTCCCCACAGGAATTCCATGGAAGCCCCTTTATGGGTTTGCTTTCATTGCAGTGAGAACCCCAGCCTTGAGAAAGGACCTGACCTAAGCAAGTAGCATATGTAGAACTTAATAAAGGCTATATCCAGTGCTGTTATGGAACAGTCCACAAGTCTGAAATAATAAATGGTTATGTTGCTTGATAGCCAAGTTTTAGTTACATGGTGAAAGGATAAAAAATTTTAAAAATAAGATCCTGCAGTAGGTGGTATATATGTTTCTGAACATGATGAAGTTAAAAGCTTTAGGAACCTGGAAGACAATCAAATGACAAGTACTGTAAGTCAGTGAATATAGAATTGGTTAGAAAAATCTAATTACTTCCTATAAAATATGCATTGTTATAGCTGCCATGGATTTGTTAAAAACAATTGTAAATTCATTTTGTGAAATGAGATAATTTAGTGCCTGAACAGAATGTACAGAGCTGCAATACAGAGCAACAGTCGTTCACGTTTTTTAATCAAAACCCATTTTTCAGTAATTGGAGAAGAGGTCATAAAGTCTTGCCTTCCATTTTTTGTGCTTTAGCTTTACGATTTTCTGAGAAAAAACCAAAGTAACTTTATTTATATGTAATTTTTCTTAAAAAAAAAAAGCGGCATGTAAAGTTACATGGATGTTGAGGAATACACATAAATATTATTGTTATATTAAATCGTTATTTATAATTATTATATTGTTATATTAAAATGCTTATATTTTTTCCATCAAAAAATAAATATTTCCACATGGTTTAGTAATCATTTGCTAATGAAAATCTGTGAAAATCTGTTGCTAAAACTCCAGTGTGACCCTAAGTTTTGAAACTGACAGATGTCCAGATCTCTTAGGAGTGCACAGAACCTACATGGTGTGCTGGGACAGACAGAAAAAATAAAGTAGTGGAATAGATAAAATCCTTGTAGGTGGCAGAAGGATGAAGGTGCAGTGTATGTGTGTTACAGCTGTTCTAAAAAATGGTTTTAGGAATCATGTATGTTGAACGACTCCTAATTTTTAGGGTATTCTCAAATATGAGTGCTTTTTTGATAATTTGGTTATAGCAAAAGCAGCATTCTCTTTGCTGTAGACCTCATGAAACCAACGTCAGGGAGTTTCCTTCTGTCTGTGATTTAGAAGGGCACCAGGTACTTCTTGCACTTTGATTCTCAATCTGCTGAAACCACTTGTGAATCCAGAGTTGCAATTTCCAAAAGTTCTGCACAGTCTCATGTGACTGACTGAGGGCTGGTGTAACTGAATAGCACAATTACTTTATAAGCCAGTGCTTTTAAACTGCCCAAGCTGTTAACAGTGGATTTTAATGCTTGCTGAAATGCTGACAATCTGATACATAGACCATGCATGGAATTTACTGCACCCAGGTTAACTAGGAATCTAGAATAATACAGAATCAATCCAGGAGAGACTTGGGTAGTTTGAAAGCTGTCAAATTTTTCATATATAAATACTCTTGGTAAGTTTGTATATGATCCAGACATTAAGTGGCTTAAAACAGAAAAGAAAAAGAAAAGGAATATACAGATCCTTTCTGCAATGTGTCATGTCTGTTCAGTTACAAAAGCTTCGGGTTTAGTGTAAATTCTCAAAGGTCAGGCACCACATCAGCTACAGCAAATGAGTAAGAGCAAAGAGAGTCTGGCAACATTAATTATGTTGAATCTGTGATGTGTCTCCACCCTCCATGTTTAAGCCTCAAAATTTCAAGCACCTACACCAAGAAAATTATTTTCAGTTGTAGAATATGGTTTGTAGTAGTAGGCAGTGGGTATGACTGTGCCTGGTGAATGGGCACTTAAAATTGATGTGCCTAACTTGGAAATATCATGCACCTTCTTAATTGTTTGTTGGAACAATTCTTCTGGCCTTGTAGAATATTTTCTATCAATTGTAATAACTTAAGATACTAAATTTCTTCTAGTGGATGTGTTGTGGTTCAGGGTAAACATCTGATGCACTCCATACACAGAATTCATGTCCTGTTATGTAAGAGGTTCCACTAAATCCTTTTATTTCACCTTTCTAGTTTTAATGAATGAAAATGTGAATAGGATAGCTGACCTTTGGTGTACAGTTGACATTTTTTTGCAAGACCTTGTTTATTCCTCGCTTACCTTGAAGAGTGGAAGGTAGAATAGCCCTACTTTTGTTTCCTGGTGTGTGCTGGTGGCTGTTCAGACCTGTCAGTCAGAATGACCTGGAGTATTATGGAGATGCTGGGATGCTCCACATCAAAGCATTAGATAGAAAGAGGCAGGCAGCTTGACAATTGGGAAGACGTGTAACAATAAAATGTTGTATTTTTCACTTGTGCTCTGACATAGTGATTTTAAGAAACTGAAATTCTTCTCTTACTTCAGTCAAGTTAAAGACAGCTTTAAAACAGATTAATCTCCAGACTGTCCTCATGAGTTTCAACTATCCACAGTTACGGTTTCTAAAAAAGTTTTGGAGACAAAATCGAACTGAAAAATTTGCTTACTGACTAAGTGAGGAGACTAGGAAATGTATAGACCTGGCACACTATTTTAGAAAGGGAGCCCCCGGTGGTCTAGGGGAAAAGACACTGCACTGTCACTGCAGAGACCCGGGTTCGATTCCCGGTCGGGGCCCCTCCCCAGGTAGATGGAGCTCGTTAGCCCGTAAGGCAATCCATCTACGTCCTGAGGACCTCACTGCCACCGTCCAAGCTCGCTTGGCCCTGGCAGATGAACCTCAGGATTAAAGGGTGGGCTCAGTTCCGCGCACACTGTGTCTCACCTAAAAAATCCAATGCGCAGGCTGGAAGGTGGAAAGACCTTCCCCGGTTCTTCGTTCGCGAAGAGACTGGCCATTTTAGAAATAAGATATTCTTAATGTATCATTTGAATTGCTGTAATTTGTTTTTAGAAGAGGTCACACCTTTGTTTCAGTTCCTCCCACTCTTCTTCCATATAACCCTAATGTAATTTTTTGTTTTTCCTCCCCTCTCTTTGAAGCTTATTCTCAGCCAGTGGATAACCATATCACTCCATCTGCCTACTTGGGACAGTCCATGCCCCAAGCATCACCAGGGCGATATTCACCAGTTCCCAAGGGAATGCTTGGAGATGATGAGATTACCAGGTAATGAATAACCAAAGCTAAGTGTCAAACTCCTTAACACAGGAAGCTCCTGTAAGATGTGTTTGTGGGCATAATAGTGGTGAATACTATACTTTGTTTCAAGAAGTAGATGTTAGTTTCTTAACACTTGTAAACATTGTTCTAAAAAGAAAACTGGAGATATATATATATATATATATATACAGACACATGATTTATTAGTCCAGGAAAAAGTGTTAAAATCGGAAAGTCCTGCCAATACTGCATTAGTAGGAGCAGACCAGAGATTATTTCTTATTTTAAAGCCAGCAACGTTTGGGTCTTCCCTGCACCCACATGCAAAGATTAGTTTTGCTAGATTCTAAATCCAGAAAGGCTGGAGAGCTCTTAATCCTTTTCCTTTAACAGACCGTTCATTCCTTCACTGATTCAGTAGATTGCATTAATCTTTTGTTCATCATTGCTGATAAAGGGAAGCTCTTGTAATTTTGTTGCCCTTCTGTTCTGCAAGTATAGGGATGTTTAGGTGATTTTCTTAAAATCACCTTCTCATCTTCTGCTCTCTCCCTTCCAAAAAGAAGTTTATAAATTTTGAATGTTATTTTAAAAGATACTGCATCTTTGTGTTCTCTAACTTTTTATTAAAGTATTACTGTGATCCAGAGGAATATATATCTAGATTTTCAAAATGTAATTTATTTGTAATATAATAGCACTCTAAAAAAGTTATTATAATAAGTTGATTGGGGTGAAATTTAAGAATTTGACACTAAGTTGATTTAATAGCTAGTGCCAAAATGGAGTGATTTAGTGATTTTTAAAGATCAGATTAGATGATTTTTTTTTTTGTTTCAGAAAAGTGCAGCTTCTTAGTTTATCCTGTAAATTAATAATTAATGCCTCCAAATACTTAGGGTCCATTAATTGTTCTTTAGTGCTCTCTAGTGATTTTTCAAATGCAGCACACAGTTGCTCTGCTTTATTAGAAATGTCTGTTTCTGAGACGATTTATGGTTTTCTTGTATTAGTAGATTAGTAGATTTTTGGAGGAACCTTTCTGCATTAGAAGTTGATTGGCCTTCTCTTGATCTTTTCTTATCTCCTTATTCAATTCAGGAGAGGATTGTATAAAAAGAGTGCAACAACTTGGTTTAGGTTTAACTTTTTTAATTACAGTTGCTTCAGATAAATTGAAAAATGTATTTGAGAGTGCCACAAATTCTGATCATTTTTTTAAAAGGGCTTATGCATACTTCTTGAATTATTTTTTGCTATATAAATTGCTTGACAGTGAAAATAAAGCAGTAAGGCCATATTCTTCATTAATGTTGCTTTCATTAGAATTTGTGATTTAGGTTTCAGAAAGGGAAAATAGTGTTTTGCCGAACAAAATGAAAAAGTGTTAAATAATGACATTTAGTGCTGAATAGGATTGTAGCGTAATAGGAATTTAGCATACATTCACACTTAGAGATTTGTGCAGTTCACCTAACAACAAGGAGAGGATTTTGTATTGCATCTAGAAGTTTTTCTAATTGTTTATATTACTTTTCCTTAAGTCTAGTGACCAAGATTTCATATTTCTTTCTTTCATTCAGGGAGCCTAGAAAAGTTGTGCTGCATCGAGGATCAACAGGTCTTGGTTTCAACATTGTTGGAGGAGAAGATGGAGAAGGAATTTTCATCTCTTTCATCCTTGCAGGAGGGCCAGCTGACCTGAGTGGAGAGCTTAGGAAAGGAGATCGGATAATTTCTGTAGGATTCCTTGCTTCTTTTATTTAAATAGCAACAAAAGTACTCCTCTCCCTGGATATTAATGCCAGTTAATGATATGGAAAGAATGTCCTCTTAATTGCTGTTACTAAAATGCTGATATTAGAAGACATCTTTAGTTAAGTTTGAACTGTGAAAAATGCTTTTGGTCTAAAATGTGACACACACATTTCTGCTTCAGTTTTTTTCTGATGCTATTTTTAAATCTTACATTTTTTTCCTCAGGTCTGTGTTCTGTGATGATAAACACCAACATTAATTTTGGTAAAGAGCTTTTTTGTATTACTTGTAGGTAAATGGAGTAGATCTCAAAGCAGCAACCCATGAACAGGCAGCAGCAGCCCTGAAGAACGCAGGCCAAGCAGTGACTATTGTAGCTCAGTACCGTCCTGAAGGTAAGGATTGCCTTGTACATTCAAGTTTACTTGTTCAATTTGCAACTCAGAGAAAGATAATCTGCAGTGTCCTCTCACCTAACCCCTCTTCTGAGGAGAGAAGAAACAAATAACGTGATAGATGTTGCCACATACGTGTTAGCATAATTGCAAGTGACCAGAATAGAAATATCTGCAAGTGTTGGTGCCATGGCTTGATAAATTTCTTACTTTCATCATTTCAGAATTTCAATTTCTTCAGTAAATGTTACCACTGTCATAACATGAAAATTAATCCAGTAAATCCAGAATTTAGTGGAAATACCACATTGTTCCTTTGTATTTCCAATTGTCTTTGCCCTTTAATATAGTGGTTTTATATGCCTTAGTGGTAGGAGGATAGAAGACTAATTCCTTCTTTGTTAGGTTGATTCAGATGGCGTAAGGAGACTGAGGTTTTCATTCCTCTGTTTCATACTGAGCTGGTATTTTTGTTTATCCAGCAATTTCTTCTGGTCCAGATCAGATTGCAACTGATACTGATTAGCCATCCTTGTGTGTTCTGCAGAAGCCAAATAACACCACTTCATCAATACACACATTTGGCATCTTATATTTCTGTAGCACATTTTAAATGCCTTTGTCTATTTAAGACTTTAAAACTTTAATAGTCTAAAATTATATGCTTACCTTGAGTCTGTAAACTCACATATATAAGACATTTTTGTTGTCTTATGAACTGTGAAGATCAGCAACTTTCTCTGGTTTTACCAAACTGCAGGACCCATCTCTGATGTTCCTTGCAGTAACCTCTCTGCTTAACCTTTCCTTTAATAGTACTGCCAAGGGGTAAGTGTAGGTGTTCATCATGACTGGATGTGAAGCAGGACTGCTGCCTTCATCTCTTAGGTGCTGGTAGCAGCACATTTCAATTCACTCTTAATTTCTTCTCTTCTGTCATGTTTCTTCTATCCTGACCTCAATTGTTTGAAACTTTAGCTTTCATGTTCCTCTCCCCCTCCATCTGCATCAGCATCATCTCTCTCTCCCCTGCCCCAGGGTCTCTGTCAGTAATAAGACCAAACGATTGGTTTGTGTCTGCTCCATGGTCAGATCCCTGCAACCAGCCCATGTTGTCTCTTGTCTTGGGTTGGAGTGCATCCTGGTCACATGTTCAGTCCGCAGCTTGCTGTGCTCCAGGACTTATTTTCTAAGAGTGCTCACTCTGAGGCTTCCTTTAAAAAGAAGAGTAAGGTCAGCATTGGTTCTGAAATATTTGCCTTGGTTTTGTGTCAGAACTGTCAGATATTGCTGTTGATAGACATTTGGTGTATCCTGTGCTTCTTTCTCCAGTGTTGTAACAGATTGATAAAATATTTCTGGGGGGAAGGGAGTGGGTTCTTGGTGTTTGTTTGTGATGGTGTTTTTTTGTGTGTGTGTGTTGTTGTGTTTTTTTTTTTTAAAAAGGACATTTATGGTCACTGTTTCTTCTGCCAGGCAGGCATGTTAAGATATGTGGCTCCTAGTAGCAGAACAAATGTTTCTCTGATAGAATGTGTGTTCCCAGGACACAAACACTTTTTTCCTTGCCGAAGAATGTATGCAAACTTCATACAAAAGCAGCAGTTTTTCAGTGCTTTCTTTCTAGGATTCAGGTTTTAAGAAAGTAAGTATCCCCTCATACTCTGGAAGTCAGAATTCTTTTCCTTGTAGAAGATTTTTCCTTGTAGAAGATGAGAACTAAGTGTTTTGGATGGTTCCTGCTCTTTCTGCAGTGGAAGTAACAGCTTTCTTCGTTGCCACTTGTCCAAGTAGATAACTTATTTTCTTGCAATGTGTATTGAAGTACTTGACTGACTGCTGAGATTTTGAGTCACTGCACAGAGATTTGCCCAGAGCAACATATGCTGCCTCTTAGAAATTTCTCAACGACTATGACTTGTAGATTTCAAAGCCAGAGCTGTACTCATTCCCTCATGGTTACTGGAGCATTCAGAACAAGACTCTGTGTAGTTGAGCTGTACTGAGAAGGCAGTTCTGAAAGTCTTATATGGCCTATTTCAGAGGATATATGTGGGAGATGTTACTTGAATTATCTGACACATTAATCAAAGAAAAGATTTTTTTTTCCCCACCAAGATACTTGGTCTGTGTGACCACCCTTTCTTTCTGAAACTGCTTCAAATCTCCGTTTGGAGTGATGATGTTGAAAGCGTGTTAGGGCTCAACTCTACCTATTGAAGTAGGCCATGAAGGAAAAGTGTAACTAGGAAATTGAGATCTGTTGTACTTTGGCGGCAAAATATGAATTGGAACATGTCCAACCTGTCTCAGAGAGCTCTAGTTTCTACATCTCTGCCTTATTCTTATTCCTTATAAAAAAAATGTTTGAATAGAAGTCCAGCTGTCCAGCTTCTTCAGGTCTGGTGTGTGAGGTAAGTTGGATCAGATACTCATTGTTCGTACCTTAGAGAAGAGAACATTTCCTTAAGGGTATGGGTTTGTTTATTACCATAGGAAAGCAGTCTCTGAGACTTGACTTTGCAAGTAGAAAATACCATCCGTGTGATTGAATGCTCTTGATAAAAGCACATATGTTCTTTGGTCATCTTCATATTTCCTGAATTATGGTTGCCCATGGTTTTTTTTCCCCCTCATTTGGTTCATTTAAGTTGGCAAGCTTTTTCACATATGTGTGTGTTTGTGTCTAATTATGTCAGCTTTTTGGTTTTGCCATTCAAAAAAAGGTTAACAGGTTTTAAAATGAAGAACTTGTAAGGTTCATAATTGTTGTTTCTCAAATGTTTTCATAAAGATGGAGAGCATCAGTTATAACTGCTTATATTGCAAATGTATTTTATTTATATTTATAAATCCAGCAGGATTTTGTAGGAATGCTGACAGCTAGGACAAATCAAGGGGATTCTAGACATCCATCAGGGTTCATTATAACCGAATAAAGAGATTTAGGATGATAGGAATATTTGAAGACACTTGGGACTGGCTGACTTTACTCCCTGTAATTGTATATGACAGTTTGTGTGTTCACCGATTTGGTGGGGAATGCTAACTTATGTTTTTACATCCTACTACGTTTTCTATTTCCCTATCAGAAATTTCCCAGTTGTCTTTCTCCACAAGTTTTTAGGAAAAGTGGATTTCTGCAAGCAGTTCTCTCATTGGAATGTCTGAGTTAGGCTGTAGAAAAATAAATCACTGGAAAACTCTCATGCAAAGGGTTGAATTTTTCATAGCAGTCTCTTCACATCCATGGTTTATCAAGCATTAGTTACTGGACTTGGGGTAGGCTAATATGGCGAAATTAAATTGAATTTTTTTTGATCTGATCTCAAATTATGTAACTGTTGACTTATTTTCCCTTAAATCTCCAAAATGTTCATTGGTTATAGAATTGGGTGAAAACAGATGTAATCACATTCCTAAAAATATCCTTGTTGGCATTCATTTAGTTTCCAGCAGTGCTCAGTGGATTTGAGAGAAGCCTTACAAAATTTTTCTAGTGCACTGAATCAAATTTCAGCAGCTTACCAGCACTCTTTGGGATAGCTAAAAGCCAAACAGGGAATGTGAATGTGTTCTCCGGTTTACAGAAGTGGCTCACACATCAGACACCACTTGTGTAGCACCACAACTGTACTCAGTTGACTTACACTTTGTAGTTTCCAGGCTTTATCTTGCGACTTGCTCCGGAGCTACTGTTGTCATCTTGTTAGCTATTGTGTTGTGCTGGTACGTCCTTCTGTGGCACATACATGCATGAGGATGTGGGTAGAGCCTCCCTAATTGCAGAGATCAGTGGGTTTGGACCTGTTTGGGCTGGAATCTGCAGAGGAGAAATGAGAATTATCCTGTAGAAGTGTGGTTGGAAAGTCAGGATGCTGTTTTCATTTTCTCTTTATTTGGAAGCTTTTCCTTAGCCCCTGCCAGCACCCCCCCCCCCTTAGTCTCCCCCCTTGTACTACAAATCTCTATCTCCTTCAAGAATTAAAGAATTCATTCATGAATTAAAAGGGATTTTGGCTTTACCTTGAATTCCTCTGAAAACTAAATACTGTGACCTCCAGCAGTTTCGTAATAAGTGATGTTGCTTCAGTACACAAAAGTGTTTTGATAACCCATTTTAACTTGTAGAGGTTTCCTATCCATTTCATTTTCCTGTTGTTCCCTGGCTCTGCAGAGACCTCAGTGCCCCAGTGCTGTATCTCTGGGTTTTCTGCAGAGATAAGATGGCAAGGAAAAATTGTCGTGTTAGTGTGGAAGAATGAGAGGAAGCACTAGGCAATTTGGATATTTATGTCTCCTGGGAGTGGGGATTCAGAGGTGGTCAGAATTATGATCCTGCTACATAGCAGGGATACAGGAACTTTAAAGTCTTGGTGCTTGAGGGGAACGTAGCAAGGAGAGGAGCAGCAAGGGGGAAGTATAGGACTGTGCAGAGGTGTACAGCTCTTGGAAGGCTCTCCATTTCACATTGACATCCATTGTTATGGTCATTCAAATTAAAAGGTCATCTGAGATATTCCCTTGTGTTTTCAGTATGACAAAATAACATTACCTCAAAGTTGAGAAATTCTGGAAGGTTCGATTTTGCCATTCCAAAAAGGAGTGAGGTGGCAGTAGGTTGCCTTAAGCTTCAATGCATTTAAAAATAAGAAAATAGCTAAAGAAATATATTAAACATATATATAAAAAAAAATTGACAGAAAATAACTGAGTGGATTAAACTTTTTTTAATAGTTATATTCTGCTAAACCAGAACCAGGCTGTGTATCCAATTCTTTTCTGAAAGAGTGGTAAGATGTTTAAGTGATCAGATTCTGTTCTTAGGTGATTGGGTAGATGAATGTAAGATGAATGTAAGATAAGGATAAGGTGGAGCCAAAATATCAAGAGCAGATTTCTGCTTCTGAACCTACAGTGTTGATACAGGTAGTTAACACACATTCTTGCAGTTTTATTGATAGAAATAAGGATTCTCCAGTGCAAAATTTATTCAAAAATATCCATAGTTTGTTAGTCACGGTTTTAGGTGGATTTTAATGAATTCTTTTTGTTTTGAAGGATTGTATTTATCTACTGAAAGTATGAAAACATTCGTCCTTAAAACAAATGAGTCAAAACAAAAAGGAGAGAACAAAAAATCCTTTCGTTAGAGCTCTCCAGTCAATGGCCAGTGCGTGGCCAATTTTCCTGTTTGCAATGCTGCATCTATGAACTGCTTTCTAGTGCAATTTCTGGGAAATTATAGCATTTTCAAATGCATAAGCTGACATTGTTTTCTGAACACTTGTCTTGAAATATATTGTCAGTCTTCTGTCTGTAAAAGCCCAGCTGGGGTAGCACAAAACCAATAATGTTTGTGCAAAACTTAGTTTTCAGTAATTGTTTCTTATCAAGGCTGAACTTCCCTTGCTTTCTAGATGAGAATATGGATTGTATTAAACAAAGGTTGTTCAAAAGATAAGTGCATCCCAATTTCAAATTGAGATTTAAAAAAGAAAAACAAAACAAAAAACCCAAACAAAACACCCCCCCCAAAAAAAACCAAAAACAAACAAACAAACAAAACACCAACAAAACTTAAAAATAAGTTTGCTTTGGTTTGGGCACATGGCTGTAGTTTTCTAGACTTCTGTTCTTGCTTGTTTTGTACCTGATTTGTACTATTTGCAAGTAATCTTTGAAACTTGACCCATTAAGATTAGAAAAAGGGGTCTGCTATATATAGCCATGGTAGACACTATAAGACGGCTTACACATGTTTTAATCCTTTAAAACCTCATTCCTGCTTTTAGCATACTAAACAAAATTTTTTGTGAATGCATGGTAAGCCTTCAGCAACATTTCTAAGTGTATTTACCTCAGCAGTGACTGGCTGGACCTAATCTCTTTCTGAGTTTTGCAGGGTCTGTGAGAAGTGTTCTTAACTAAACACAAATGCAATTTTTCTAATCTGTTTTGAAATTTCTTGACCCGGTCTTTCAAGGGATTAATGAGGTACAAGCTCATTAAACATTAGAGTGCATGAAAGCAACCAATGCATGCGGAATACATTGTGGTCTGTTCTAGGTAATGTTAATATAAAATGACAAACATTGAACCAAAATAATATCTCCTCAAAAATGATTTATGATGGTTTTATTATGGTCCATGCATTTTAAGAGAAAAACGAATGGAAGATAAATACAGGATCAGTGTGATGGTGGCCATCCTGACTACCAGACTCCATTTCTCTGATTGGAAGGACCATGAAAAAGAAAATTGAGTATTCTGAGAGTTGAGAAAAGAATATAAAAATCAGTAGTGATATAAAATTATCAGCACTAGAGTCCTGCTTTGACAGATCCAGTGGGTCCTGCTAAAGGGGGCTTTCCATAGACAGATGGGAAGAGGGAAGCAAGGGGCATACTTTTTTAATTAGAGTGAACTTTTTCAGCTCTATGTGGGTTCAATCTATGTAAGAATCTCTGCTTCTCAGTGCTGTGCTGCCATCTGTTCCCTATACTCACATCCATGCTTCCTTGAGTTGCTGTTCCTTCTGTGCTGTTTGCTGAATTTTCCATCCCTTTTGTAGCCTTCTGTTCCTTTGCCCCATTTGCTGGAATGTGTGTTCCAGACCAGATGTATTTTCATTGCAGCCTCGTTTTTCTTTTCTCCCCTCTGTAAAGACAATTCACCACTTTCTTGTGTGTTCTTGTTGCCCACTGGACAGGCAGTCCAGGAGAGTTTCATTGCTCAGACCCTTTCTCTGAAGTTTTGATTTCTGTTCAAATAAACAATGACCTTGAAAACATTACAGTTTTCTAGGTAAAATCAGCTTGGAAGCAGAGTAATCTTTCAAGATTTCCTAATCTCCCTCCCCCCCCGCCCCCCTTTTTCTTACTTGCTGTGGAATATGTGCAGAAAAGAAATATGCAGATTTAGTTTAGTTTTTCCCCATCTGCTTATCCAGTGTAATTTTAAACTTGAGCCTAGATGTATTCATCCTATGTTCTTAACACCTGCTTATGTGTAAACCTGTGTAAGCTTTGGGTTTTTCTTTGGTGATTGTGGGGTACTGTTGGACAAACGCTATGAATTGAAGCAGCAGGTGCTTCCTCGAGCTCTATGTTATAGTAGCAGATACTATTCCCTCTCTGCCTCTAAACTTACTGGAAACTTTGAGAAAATTCCAGCCAATAAAATAAAACAGAGTGTCCTTTTCTTCTTGTTCACTGTGCCTGTTCTAGCTCCAAATTTCTGGAATGTCTGAGTGGCAAAATTAAACTTTTTTTAAAAAGTTATATGTTTAAATGTGCACTGTATGACTTTGTCACACTTAGCCATGTGAAAGTTTGTGCTGTTCACTTTGATTTAGGGAAACAAATATGATCAAATTTGTCACCTACTATGTAGAATTATTACGCATGCACATCAGAAAGAATGGAATTGTAAAGAAAACAGTTCTATAGCATATGGGAGAATCTAGGGATGACAAGCTGAAGGAAATAAGAGATTGAAGGTACAAAAGACAGCTGATATCCAACTCGTCTTAATCATAGAGATAGAAATATAACCTCACCTACACAAATTAGCAGAGCTCTCCCTTTGCTCTATAATGCCAGAGTTGAACCAATCCTATATACTCCACAGGGGATGGGTTCTAATCCCTTGGGTATCAAACTGATTGTGCTTTTCTCGTGCTCTCAAGAGTCCTGCTGCTGTCTTATTTTCTGTCAGCATTAGTTTTAGTACCACTGTTTCTAAGCTTTCTTTTTAAAAATACCAAAATCCTATCTACTTTCCAGTTCCAAACCCAATGATTTTGAGTTTTCTATCAATCCTTTTCCTCCCAAAATCTTCTGTAAGACAAATATAACTCAAATTTTAGCTTGCTCTACATGGAAGGAGCTCACCAGATTCTGTCTGTGCAGAGTGTTTAAGCTTTTCCTAAGACACTTCTTGACAGTCCTTCTTTTCGAACACAAACCCTTCTCAGTCCCAACCCATTAGTTTCCTTTTTTGCTTTATTCGTATGGCAAGAGTGTCTATGGTGAAATTCTTCTCCTTCTTACTCCTACAGATGTCCCTGACACTCATTCAGCTCTTACTTCCCGGGAGTTCTGATGAGAAAAATTATTGCAGGAAATTGCAAGACCAGCAACCTAAGGATGATATATAGGATAAAGTAAAGTTAAGCAATAGCCTCTCTGTTAACTCTCTTACATCTCTGTGCTGCATAGGAGGGAATCCGATTCTTCCAGCAGATGACACATGATAGTTTGTTAACAGAAATTTGCGGGTTTTTTTCACTAGCTATTGCGAAGAACCGCAGATATTTTCAGCACTGAACAGGCTGTAGCACAAGAAAATACTTGAATTATCTGGTCTTTTCCGTGCTTACTTTCCTTTCACACAGGGGCAGAAAAAAATCTTTTATGTCAGAAATCTCTGTTACCATTCTTGTACATTTGATGTTCAGAGCTTTAATCTTCCAAAACACCCAAAAAACAGGTAAGAAGCTTAAAAGATCATTTCTTGGGTATAAATGAGTAAAATGAGGTGACTTTAGCCAAGGCCATGCAGTACAGCAAGTAGCACAGCAGGAGTGGGCTGTTCTCTCACTGCAACTGAGCCCTTCCCCTAAGAGGTGTTGCTTTTTAAAAAATGTTGTTTTCTCACATTCCTCTTAGGTTACTGTCCCGTTATCTTAAATCCTTTTGTTATTAGTAATAGCATCAGTAGTGGTGGAAATAATGTTTTTGTTCTCTTGTCAAACAAGCTCATCAGTCTAATTTAGTGCTGGGAAAGTATTTGATCTCTGTTTGTAAAAAGGTACAAACATTAGTGTTTGTAAAAAGGTACTTGCTAGTGGTAGCTTTTTCTTTTTATTTAAGAGACTGTCCATTCCATCATAATCTGGATAGGGTTAATTATAGATGCTATTGCTAGAGCATCAAATTAGTAGTAACCTAATGAAGTGATATATCAGAAACTGGTTCACCCAATGTTCTCCTGTAACGAATATTTTTTTCTTCTGTTGTCTGTTGTAAACCTGGGGCTCACTGTGTGATGAGCCTGTGGGGAGAAAGGGTTACAGAATGTAATATGATAAAACATCCAGAGCGTTTAGATAACTGTTGAAGGAACTGTAGGTTTGAGATTTCTCAAGATTCTTTACTTCAGAGCCCTCTGTGTCAGTGTTGCATTTCCTACATGCCCGTGGTGTCCACAGGGAGTGAGGGCGCAGCTCTGCAGAGCAGCCGTGCCCAGTCCAGCAGCTGCTCGTGGCTCACACACCCTGGCTCTCCCAGTGTTGACTTGTTATAATCTGGCATCACGTGGTCTCCTGGGGAACGTGATGGCTGCAGAACGTTTCCATTGACTAGGAAGGTTTTACAAGTGGATCTGTTGATCCTGAAGTCCAGAGATTCCGCTGAAGGAGAAACTTATTTGCTCTGAGTTCATAATTTATGCTGACAGCATGTAAGTACCTTGCTTCAGGAAATGTTTGTCCTGAACAAGCCATTACTATTTTACTGCCTCCATTTGTAGCTAAAATCACAATGCATTTAGCTTAGTTTTATTAGTACACAGTACTGCTTAAGAATACAATCCGTTTTCTCAGGGATTAACTCAGTACATAATTCTCTGGGGCAGTTTGAATCTCTAATGCAGTTTACAAGAGGATTGACATTCATGACAGAATTCTAGAGGTTTTTTTCTTTTCCTGAGCTCCCAGGGGAATATGGTCTTATTTCAGATGTTTTGCATATTTGCCACCTTCAGTGTTAAATTCTTTATCTAATTCAAATTCAGTAATTTTAAAGTAGGGACACATTTCATTCGTATTTCTTAACATTTAAAATTTGAAATACATAGTTCTTGGTTATAAATATGTATTTCACCTGTATATTCTGAAGTTTTCCTATTGTCGTGGGTCAAAATTTATCTGTATGTCTTTTTATTACTATGAAATTGGTAATTATTAGCAGAAATGTTTGTCTTTCTTAGAAAAAAAAATAGTTACTGTGAATTATGGATTTACCCACAGAATTTAGAAGTGTAATTTTTTTGTGTTTTCTATGTCTAATCGTAATTATTTCAGATCTGATTTCAGTCTAATTGCTGAAGTTCAGGGGAAACTAATTGCCATGCCCCTCTTTCTTACAGAATACAGTCGTTTTGAAGCTAAAATACATGATTTACGGGAACAGATGATGAACAGCAGCATTAGTTCAGGATCAGGATCTTTGCGGACCAGCCAGAAGAGATCCCTATATGTCAGGTAATCATCTTTCTCATGGTGTTGCTGCTGTGTTTTTCTGCTTTTCTGTAGACTTATTATTTCTCTATTTTCATTTTCATACAATTACTTACTAAGTATTGAATTTAACAAATGGATACTTGCATGTATGTTAAAGCGTAATTTAGATTGATAAATGTGATATAGCTGAAAAAGAAGTAATAACCCTGAGAACACTATAAGAACTTTGAAGAGTGGTGCTATTATTGGCTTTTTGTCCTGGCTTTGAGGACATGATAATCCTTCAGCAAAAACTTGTACTTATTCTTTAGGTCAGTGTATCTGAAGTCTGAACAACTTGCTTAGTTCAGATTGTGTTTTTGTGACAGTAGTCTCCATATTCTGCCTTGTTCAGTACTTGAGTTCAAATGTATAGTGTTCCCTTGCTTAAGGTTTGTCAGATTTCTGTCTTATTTCCTTTAGCTTACTTTGGTTGTGTTCTCAGCTTGTGTAGAAATTGCATTTCTGTATCCTATGGCATTTTGTTGTGGAATATTTTTCGATGGTAACCAAGAGAGAAAATGCATCGAAGCAAATGAACTGAGTATACTTCATTACTTTATTCATATCAAGTTAAACATAAAGGATGTGAAAATATAAGAGCATGAAGCAGATGAGAAAATAGATGGTTTCACAGGGAAATTGTGGCAAGGTGCAGCTTGTTCATGTGCCACCTAACTCCTACATCAGATAATCAGATATCATACACTGATAAAGCATAATGTTTCAAATAGGGAATGTGGGTAACAGGATTACCTTTTTAAAAATAAATTGATTTTTGATTCCTTGTATCAACTCATCTCTGGATTGATTTGGGGCCAGCAGTAGCCTCTTGGAAGGGGCCAGAATGTTTCAGTAGAGCAGACGAGACCTCAGTAGTTCTGGTGCTTGGGTTAGGCTTGGTTTAAAATGTTGTAGCACCTCACTGGTTTACCTGCTAAAATCCCAGGCCCACGTGCTGTTGACTTTTCTGAAGCAAAGAAGATACTGTTTTGTTCACGGTGAATTCCATCTATTGAGCTGTGGGAAAGGATGCAAGTCTTAAATGGAGCAATTACCTGAGTAATTGCATCAGTGCTCAGAAAAGTCTTGGTTCTTTGCGTTCTATTTCTGAAGGCTTTGAAACAAATGTAATCAATTACTCACAGGGCTTCCATTTAACTTGACTCTAACAAGTAACTCTTTTTGACCTACTGTTTTAGTAGCTTTGCCTGGATTCTGGTTTTTTGCAGAGCTGATCTTATTCTTTTTTTAAAAATATATATACTTTTATCTGCCTAAATGTTTTGGGGATGAAACTTTAAATCTTAAAGATAAATGCCTTAAATAGTAGGGGATAAGTGCTTGATATCACAGTTATCCGTGTCTTTGAATTTCCACAGGTAGGTGTATATATAGATATTGTGCTGAGATCTTCCTTTCCATAATCCCAAGCTTGATCACTTTAGCCCTCATCATATAACTAAGCCTGAACAATTCTAAATGCTTTTATTTTGCTTGGTTAGCTATAGCCTGATTAGGTTCTAAACCACTTATGCTCATGTTCACACATTGGTCTGGTATTTTAAGCCACTGTCAAGTATTTTGTGTTCATGTAGCTTTTATTCCACTGATGGAAGTTATTGAACTTTTGGCTTCAACAGCTGCCACAAAACTTGCAACTGTCCAGGTGGTTGTTGGCAGAGGCTTCATGGAGACTGGTGATTCCTTGTCCCAGAAATGTTTTTGAGACCCGATAATCAGCTTTGTTATAAGTCAGAATAAAAATTCAAAGTGCAAAAAATTTCACAGCAAAAGTACTTTTCTACCCACATCTCTTAACAGAAGGTGCTGCTAAGGCTTCTGAGATCTACTCTTGTCATCACACCAGAAGTTGCCAAAGACCTGTAGGCAACTTGGTATGCACAGAATGGGTTCACATCTGTTCTGTCTGGTTTCTTATGTAATTTTGACCACACTGAAGTAACTTTTATGAATCTTTTCACATATTGCTAGGTACTGACAGAACATGTAAGTTATCCACCTTATTCCTTATTATAAGTCTCTCTGGTATAATCATACTATACTTTTAATTGTACCAATTCAAAGCCAATTTTAGTAACTGGAGCTGTCTTTTCTCAGTAATACTGGGTTTTGAATGTGCCTTTAAAGGATGCCTGTTAAGTAACAAAATGCTGAATTGAATAGTGAATCCAACAATAAAATGTTTATAGGCATTCAATCACAATTGCAGAAAACCTTTTAAATAAAAATACTATGAAAATCATCTCTGGTGATGTCTCAAAATCATGGTAACAAATTAGCAAATAAAATCAGATGCATCATTGTATCCCTGTAAACTTGGTATCTTTATAAATAGTCTGCCTGTAAACAGCATTTTTGAGGTGTTATATAATAATAAGGAAAGGCAGTTGTGTTTGAAAATAAAATTGGAAGTAAAATGACAGATTATTTTTCTTCTTAATTGTATGTATATAAAAAAATTATGAATAGCAATCTAGCAAATGGTTCTTGGAGGGCAAAGCAAATACAGCAATTCAGCAGCAGCAGTCAGTTCTTCATTTGTACATCTGACTCTCTCCCCACACTCACCCTCCTTCAACTAAGTCAGATATACTGATGTAATGGCCTTCTCTTTTTTTGCTTTGTATTTCTTTTGATCTTTATTCGAAGAGGAGAGAGATTCTCTCATATAATATTTCTTGTTTTGCATCTGAGCTTATATCTATATACGTATGTTCATCTTCAGATTCAAAAAACACATGTGAGATGCCTTCATGGTATTAAGTTTCTGTGATAATATGTTGATAAAATGTTCCATATTTTATCTGATCTTTTTGCTATGGCAAATTTCAGTCTAGAATCTGTGTTGAGTTCAACATAGAAAATCCGTTTTACCTTTGTGCATTTTTTTCACCAGCATGATACATTCTGAATTCAAACAATGGTGCTGATTTCTGCTTCAGTCAAAGCAGAAAATGGTTACATCTCCGAGTTGAAGGAACTTTATAGTTTTAAAATCACTAGGATGTTTTAACTAAATCCATTGAAAAAATAAGATCTGGTATTAGCAGCAGGCCTGAGAAGTGTACTTGCCTGCAATTTGAGTGGGCATCTCTATGTTATTCTGATATTTCAAACTTGAAGTGACCTCACCAGAGGAAATGTATTTGATGAAACTGCCTTTCATTGTTCAAAAATAGTTCTGTGTAACCATCTATCTAGTTGGAAGAGCACATGTTGATAATAATGTTTTTATCCAAGTGTGCTTCCATTTCACTCCTGTGTATTTTTTCTCATGGGGTCAACACACACGTTAATGCTGTTAGGCCCTGCTCTCACTGCTTATGTAAGTTTATATTCTAATTAAAACATAGAAGTTAAAAGTAGTGCTGGTAGAAATCATTGCCTGAATGCTAACAAGAAATCTCAGGAAATGAATTTCATGATGTATGTAATTAATTCAGTGAAAATGTATACAGCTTGAATCTGCACTGAAAGTCCATAATGGATGGATGATGTATAGTTTATTTTGAGATATGAAATAATATTTGTCCAGAGTGTCTCTTGAACAAACATGCTCAGAGTAAATGTGGAGGACTAGCTACTGTGTGTATCATTCTCTTATCTACAGTATTTTGGCGTTTTCAAAGAATAAATGTTTCTGATTTTTTTTTTTTTTTAATAATCAGGATCTCAAGTATGTTATGAAATTAAACCAAAAGATGTTATCATGAAGGTTGCACTGCTGAAGGAAGGTGGTATTGCAACCTCCAAACTATTTCAAAATCAAAAACCTAAATTTTGTTATATACTGAAATTAAAGGTATTGCAGATTTAAATATAGGGCTCTGTGTATTATGAGAGTAAGAATTTTGAAGCCATTTTAAAATTGCTGCCTTGTGATAGACATTTTAGAAAGTATTTAATAAAACCTTTAATCCTTTAGGAAATGTTTTGGATACTTTTTATGGCCCAGGAAAGGCCTGGTGTCTCAGCTCTGGTTTTGCAATAGATGCTGAAGATGAATTGATCTGACAGAAGATTTTGAATTTCTTCCCTGAAAACAATTTGTCATTGGTTATGAACAAATACAATTCAGGCATAAAGAAATACACTCAGTGCTTTGGAAAGGCAAAATCCACAAGTACTTTTTTGGAGAAAACAGGTTATGACTTAAAGGTACTTACAGGGGTTAAAAAAAATTCTTCAATATTAAAAACCAAGCAGGGAAAAGTACATAAGACCAGTGTTTGGGATGAAGAAACAATCTGAATTTGGACAAGAAAAATTACACCATTTTAAATTATCACATTGTAATCTATTGGTACTACTTTGTGATGGACTTGGTATCAAGTAAGTTGAGATAGGGTAGAAAGTTTAGAAAGTGCAGCACTGACACATGTGACCTGGAAGATGAAATAAAGTTGAGGATTTTTTTGACTGTGTCATACGAGCACATAGTTGACACAGATTCATGCATCTTTTTCAAATGAAAAAGAAGAGCCCTTTATAGGGCAGAATGTTAGGAGTAGCCCTTGCAGTTTGCTAAGGGGCTCTTGTCATCATTCATTTCCACATCCTCACTAAACCCTCAGTTGTGCTGGGAGAAACATGCTGCAGATGGCTTCATTTCCTCAGAGAACTGGTCCAGATACAAAATGATCCAACAGGGAGAAAAGACATTTATTTAAACCAGATCAGTTCCATAGTGTGGTGAATCGTGTGCCTTTCCAGACAATTGTGCTTTCATAAGTGAGAAAGGGAACAGGAGTCAGTACAAAGCAGGTGTGACTGTGGGTAGGGTAATAGTGGGCTTGCATAAACCAACCTTGCTGGCAAAGACAACTTTAATAAAACTGTAGTCATGCAGCTGCTGCTCAGCTACTGCCTAGTACTGTAAACAGTCTTACCTTAGGAAAAAGGATGAGACTCTCTTGAAATGGTTGGGAATTTTCCAAAAGAATTCACACAAGGTTCTTTGCCTTTGGGTACAAAGTGGTGATCAGATCATATTTCTAAGTTATTTTTTCCCTGTTAGCAGGATATTGACTTTCATTTTAAAGACAGTACTTTTTTTTTGCTAAAATAATTTCAGTTTATAACTTGATATAAAACAGTATACATTACAGAACTTTAGACAGTGCTGTATGCTTCAAATACTTGCTTGCCTTTTTTATCCTAGGCTGACATGTAACCTGCTTTTTGCAAAGTACTTGTTGAATTGCAAGAGGTGCCTTCTGTGGACCTTCTGCAAAGCACTAGAGCTTTGCTCTGGATGAAGTTCTTTCTCATTCATTGAAACTTAGAAGTGTGTGTGTGTGTCTGTACTGTTCTATACTGTGTATTCTCTCTCTTTGTGTGTATATGAGAGTGCATTCAGCCTTCTTATAGGTACCTGTCAGAAGGATGCAATCATTTATGAAGAACATATTTTGTGCTATTTATACTCTCATGGCGTTTTTGACTTTTTCTATGTTTAATTTTTTTCTTTTCAATGTAGAGCTCTTTTTGATTATGACAAGACTAAAGATAGTGGCCTTCCAAGTCAAGGATTGAACTTCAAATTTGGTGATATTCTCCATGTCATTAATGCTTCTGATGATGAATGGTGGCAAGCACGGCAGGTGACTCCAGATGGAGAAAGTGATGAAATTGGAGTTATCCCAAGCAAACGGAGGTATGTCATACTTTATTGACTTCGAGACATCTGCTATTAAACATCTGATATGATTAATAAATATATTGCTTGTACTTTTCTCTTTGTTGTTAATGTACCACATCAACCACTTCTTTGATTTTTTTTTTTTTTAAATAATCTATAGTGGAATTCTGATTAACTCAATGCGAAGTTTGTTAAAACCCTATTTAGTCTTAGGAGTTGTGTACTGTTTTCAGTGTAAACAAGTTGTGGGATTAATAATATTACATATAGTTTTAATAACAGTACACCATTTATGTATGAAAAGGTGCAAAGTGAATTTTATTCAAGTTATGACACTGTCATGAATTCTTTCTACCCAGCACCTGGAAATGTGGAAAATCGTTCTTTGGCAGCCAGAGTCAATGAAAATGAGGTGTTTGCTGGCTACTAGAGACTCAAATAAGAGTTTAGGTGCCCTGAATCTCAGTATCTGCTGTTGACTGATAACTGAGGCAATCCACTTACTATGTCGTGTTTTCTCCTTGCACCATCTGGATTTATTGAACGTATATAGCCACAAAATACTCTCACAGCCTCATAATTTGAGAAATAATTCCGTGCTTTTCCAATACAGTTTTCTATTAGCAGGCTTCCATTTTCTGAATGTGTCATAAGCAATAAAAATGTATATACAAAAGGTACACCAATATACTTATGTTGTAACAAGGGGTAACATGAAGTTCTGGAGTTCTACTGATTCTACCACTTTTGTGTATGTTTTTGTGGTAGAGTTGAGAAAAAAGAACGAGCCCGCTTAAAGACAGTGAAATTCAATTCCAAAGCAAGAGGAGATAAAGGGGTGAGTTAATGAAGTGCTAATTACATTGTGAATGGTAACATTTTTCAGTGATTTATGTGTGGCGTTTGTTTCAAATTTGAGTGAAAAGACTAAATTCTGTCAAATAGAAATAAAATAATTCTGAGCACCAAAGCAGACTTTCAATGCCAAAACAGTGCAAATTGTTTAAAGAATTGACATAGAAATATATATTCCTAGTAATAGTGTAATGTAGTAGGAGATGTATATACTAATGGAATATTGAATAGTGCCATTTCTAACAGCTCTGCAAGTGCTGTTTATAGAGCCATGCAGTACTTGAGTATGATTTGTACTCCTGGACTCCCTTTATTTGAGAGGGGACTTACTACCAATTTTCAGAAAAAGTAAAATTCTTTTAATGCATGTAGAAAACAAGGAAGTAGAGCTCAACAGGATCCCTCTGATGAAGTGAGGTTTTACAAAATACATGTAACCCAGATAGCATAAAGTCACTTCTTTGTTATGATTATGGATATAGAAGCTTTAAAGAATTTCATGGAAGGGCAGAGGCCAACAGAACTCAAGGCCATCCAGCTCACGGTTGACTTTTCTCACTGCCACTCTCTGTTGGTGCAGATACTGATCTAAATGTGCTTTAATCATATAAAATAGCTGGTGTAGATGAAAAATAACCCAATCCAAAATAAATCCTAGTTTTAATTTTAGTCAGTGCAATTCACTTCACAATACACTATACCTGACCCAGAACATGTAATGGAAATGAGTGGTGAGAAAGCAATGAGGCTACTTAAGTAATAATAAGAGTGTTTGTAGATGAAATTATAGCAATTTCATAATTGGCACAGCAGCCAAATATTTTTATTATTTTGAGGGTGAGGTTTTTTGCAATGTTTTGGTCATTCTGAAGTTTGAGAAAGAATTTCACCACCTTACAATTTCTACCAATAGTATATAACTAGTAATTTCAAGACTTAGCATTATTAATTTTCCCTTATAAGAATTAATTTAAATGAAATTAATATCTCTTGCTACTTTCTGATGCACAATTATGCTACTGGCTTGGAGATCTAGTGGATTATTTGCAGTGTTTTTGTGGTTTGGTGCGATTATATTTTGGTATTGGAATAAAATGTTATCAACTGACATGGGAATTTGAGTTAGCTTTTTAGAAGTCAGATAAAGAAAATGCTTAAAGACTTCAGATTATTTTCATTTTAAGTAATTTTTCAAATGTTACCATGTTCTCTGAAAGGTAATTGCATGGTTTTGTAGTTTGTCTACCATTAAACTGCAAACAGTTAATTAATGACGTGTTTGAAGTAGCGTTTTGACAATAGTGGAGCTGGTGCACAGTCCCTGAGTACCAGCACAGCACTAAAGATATGCATGGAATACTGAGTGGAAAAGCAACTACGCTTGCCATTGATGTAGAACTGCAGTTCTTTTTCTTTAGTAACATTTTGTTTTGCAAACACACACTTGTTCACAATCTTGCTTCAACTGTAAATGTTTTAACATTGGAGTTTCTCCTCAAAGTACTCTTCCTATATTTGTCATGGTGATACTTTTCCCAGTAAGTTGTCTGCACCATACATGTCCCTGTGGACTATGTGCCTTCCTGTGTCTGTATATGCTAATGCTTCATGAACAGGATGAAATACCAATTTCGTACAGTTTTTGAAAATTTCTACGTTAGGACATTGAAGAATAACCCTAGTGATAGCTAACATTAAAATCCACGTTCCTTTCATTTTAAGGAGAGCTAAAAAATCTGGAGCAGAAATGGCTACTTTTTTCCTTGTTTGTTCCTTTCATGTACACATTTATCTCATTTTCTGTGCTGCTTCTGGTTTAATATATTCTTGCTTATGATGCCTATGTATGATTTGCAGTAGACTTATGAAAAATGTAATGCAATTACTATGCATTTTCAACTAATAAGCAAATCCCTCTAGCTTTTTGTAATCATGGTATCTTTTAAAAATAATCTTTTGGCTAATCTTATTTTTGCAAAATCAATACAATACTTTTATTTTCTCTTTTTTTGGGGGCAATGGAACTGACTCTGACCATTATACATGCAGTATATAAAATTTAATATTAGGTCAGTAAAACTTAGTGTACAGACAGTTAAAATATTTATTGTTATGAAATATGTTCAAAAACTACAGTGAAGAACCTGATTGTTTTATGAAGTACAATAAATCAGCCAGTCCTTTTATTCTAACTGTACAAATTGCAGTCTCACCACCTAGATTAAACTGCACATTTTAGTTTTTTTACATTCATGTCTCCTTTTACCAATCTGAAGGACTTGCCCAAATAAAACAATTATATAGTTGTGAGACTTCCACTTTTTGAAATTCACATTACACTGTTTTTCAGCATACTTAGCAAAGATCATCTTTGTTGCCCTTTTTCTGTAGATAACATTAACCTTTCTCGTTGTGAGAAATCAATTGCAATGACTTGACTTCAGACAGAGAAGGTCAGGAGGACCATAACCTAAAACTTTGCCCATGCCAACTATGGTTCCTGCAAGCATATGATTGGCTCAAAACTAGATCTTTTGTCCATGTGTCAGGTTGGTAATTTACCAGTTCTTACAGTGGAACAACAGTTTTAGTCAAACACAGATGCAAGCCAATTAAAGTTTTATGGATTTCCTCCTTAGCATAGTATTGCTATTTCCAGAGCTCAGTGTCACTGATTGTTCTCCCATGGCACCCTGTCCCTCTTCAATACCTGGTAATTTTAAGTGATTTTTAAAAAAACATTGGTAATGAAAAAATCACTGGATGATTCAGTATCTGCTATTACCAAGCAAGTCTCTATTAAAACAGATGGCCAGAAGGGTTGTTAGTCCTGTAGCAAGATGCAGCTTTTGTGTTGTACTATAGGTGTTCTCTTTTGGAAGGTCAAGTGCTAGTTTTGCAATCGTAGCTGAGAAGGTGGTCCACTATTGGAGAAAACGTTGTCCTGTTTGACCCCTGATTGTGACTGTGTTTTATTCCATGCTTAATGCTGGTTGGAAAGATGATATACCTTTTTGTAGCTGTATTGCATATAATAGGAAAATGAACTCACATTGACTGAAGACAGAAGAAACTATTACTTGAAAGTTAACATGCTTCAAATTTTAGAAATAGCTGTTAATAGAGTCTTAAATGTATGAATTTTTTTTATAGTAGCTTTAAAAAATGTTTCTGTGGCACTTTTATTACTTTCTGCTGCACATGGGCTCTGCTTAGCTTAGCTTAGAAATAAACAGTCCCCCTGCAGCACAGGGTCTCAAAACCAAGTTGAATGTTTTCCTACTTTTGCTGTCCTTCCCATTGCAGTTTCTGCAAACCAAATGACAAAAACGTGGCAGACTTCATGTCTTGACAAAACTGGTCAGATGATTCACTTACACCTAAAGATGAAAAGAAATTTCAGCTGGCTTTAATCTATCTGTATTAGCTCTAGATCTGGGCATAATTGCAATAAAAACATAACTGATTTATTTATACATTAAGTCTCTTTATTGACTTGAAACAACAAATTAAAGATGCTGTAGTCACATAATGTCTTCAGCAGAAAACATGGCAGATAATACTGAATTCTATATTAATTATACCTGTAGACATACCTATAAATGAATGAAAACACATCAGTGCTCTCCATCACTTGGAGCACAGTCGTAGTTAATGTTCACGTGGGTGTGTATGTCTGCATAGGTATCTCTAGAAATGTCTACAGCCGCTGAGATGCAGAAATTCTTCAGCAACATGAGCAGTTAAATGTTGAAAGTTGCTGAACATGATCCTTAATATACAGAGGTTTTCACATGGGGATTATGAAGTCAGCCTTGAAAAACATAATTGCCACAATAAGCAGTTGAAATTAGTTTGTCTCTTTTGAAAGATACTGGAATGCAGACTTACATAGAATGAAGTAATTGCTTTCAGTTAACATGAAATGAATTGCAATTATGAAACACTGAAACAAATACAGGTTTGGGTTTGTTTTTTTTTTAATAGTTTAGGTATTTTAGCTGGACACGTTACTTTTTTCCTATTTCACTGTTACTTAGTTTTATTGTAAGAGCAGTTGGGACAACGCAGCTTTTGACTTCAATTTTTCTTAGAGTTGTTATTTAGCAGTTGTCAACAAAGTATTTACAGTTTTGCCTTTGCAGATGGGTAACACTGACAAATACTTCTGGCATGCTGTTATAATATGAGCTGTTTGCAAAAGCATATGTGAAGCCTCAGCTTTTTTTTTTTTTTTTTTAAATACTGTAACCCCTATATGAGATAATATTAGTGATTTAATTGACTTTGAGTCATTATGGTTTGGCCATCTGACAGCAGCCTAGTTTTTTAGGTTTTTTTATACTCCCAGCAAGCCTAAATTTGTGAAATACAGGTCAGGCTGCATAGAATGACCCAGACTGAAGTAACCCTACAGTTATTTCAGTACTAAGGATGTGAAATACAGAGAGTATGAGCAAAGTCGTGATCCTGTGTTTCTCATGAGCTGAGGAGATAGTGTAAAACTGAAACACGCACTGCATGATGTGGTTGTAGGAGTCAGCTTCCGCAAAGCTGCTGGTCTGGGCCTGTGTTCACACAGACATTAGACATCGTTTGTTTTGCCCCTCCTTCTCTTCTTCAGCAGTCATTCAATGACAAGCGTAAAAAGAACCTCTTTTCCCGAAAATTTCCCTTCTACAAGAACAAGGACCAGAGTGAGCAGGAAACCAGTGATATTGACCGTAAGTATGTGGCATTCAATGGAGAGCGAAGCGCAGTAGAAGGGCCTGCTAGATTGCAGTAGGGTGTTACCATGGAGACAGTTTCATGAGCTGCAACAGGATAAGGAACTTGCAGTGCCAATGGCAAACCAATCTACAAAATCAATGCAAATATTTGTTCGCTGTTAAAATAAAATTTAACACCAGAGTATCCCAGTTTAAAATAAATTGGGCAGTACTGTTGAATAACTGGAGGGGTTAACTGCCTTCCATTGCCGTCAGTGATGTATGTATCCTTGTTTCTGACATGAAAGAGAAAGCACAGTAGTGATGAAAGTACAATGGAGCTTTCCAGCTTCGCAAATCAGTCCCTTTAGACTGGGTCTTCAAAGTCATTAATTCTAATTTGATTTTCCTCATGATGAGAGCTTACTTTGATTTTCATTGTTGTTGCTGTCACAAAAAAAAAAAAAGTCTTCTCAAAATGCAGTTGGATAAATTTGCTAATTCAGACCAGGTTCAAAACAAACTCTGTTCTCTGCCATTTGCATTACTCATTACACTTCATATGCCAGTCAGGTCAAATCCTATAGACTTATTTTTCCCTGTGATGTTCTGGGAACTGTCTCCTGTCGTAGCGCCAATTTTATATATTACTGACAATTATTTTCTTTGTGATTGTCTTTTTATTGCTTGCCCTCTGGGGACTACTCTGCAGGAGGTCCCTGACGACATGGGATCAAAAGGCCTGAGTAAGTGATCAAAATACTCCCAAGTTATTTTAACCTCCATCTGAAAAGTTACTACTTTTTTTTTGACAGATCTCTTTGAGACTGGTGCTCTACTGGCATAAGGAGGTTGACTCTAAAAATGGTTCATTAGCTTTTCCTAGTTAATCTTCTGGAGGTTTTTGCTTTCAGGATCATGTGACTGTCATGTTAGATTTTTGTTTGGTTTTTTTTGTTTGTTTTTCAGAGGCTTACCAGTGCTTACATGTTTGTCCTTAACAGTACTATGTTTTTAAATTTGGTGATTATTTTTTAATGTCACTTCTATTTTGTCTTTGTATTTTTATTTATTTAAAAATAACCTTATGGCTTTTTACAGTAATAGTACAACCGTTGCTGTCATACTTTTAACTAGTTACCGTTTTCACTCCTCTCTCCAGGTGACTGATGTTTACAGCTACTTAAAGCAAATAAAACCTTTCCTTAACAAATGCAGTAAGAGGTTTTCTGGCCGACTGGAATGTTTATGGTGCTTTTAGGCCAGGTGGAGGGGTATCTAATAGAGGAGACACATAAGCATTTGTTGTATTTGTTTCTATTTGAATAGTAAGATTCAAAAGTTGCCATTTGTGTACACACACCCCAGCACTAAATGCACTAAAATGAAGGGGGAAAAAACTCAAGACTTTGCTTTCATCGCAGATATTGAACACATACACTGTTAGACATTTATGCAATAGGAAAACTAGTCCCTAAAAGGATGTGACTAGAGGTTTTCAAAGGTAACATTTCTTCCCAGGGCACAACTTTAGGCACCGTGTTTGTGAAATTACCTGTAAGATTCAGGGTACTTCTGTACCTGGCCTCAGTCATGAACTAAAAATTCCAGTAGCTGTAACATTAATTTTTTATTTCTGAAATGGCTACTTTGAAAGGAGTTCTTGGTCTAGAACAGAAAACCTTTATGGCCGTATGGCTAAGAGTAGAAGAACATAAGCAGCCTTTATGGCCTTATAATCATACCTAGTTTAAACTATGTAATATGGTCCAGAAATATCTCTAGGTGATTCTGTTTTATAAACAACTGGCTTCTAGTCTGGTTTTCAGCACAGACTTTTTGAAACTGCCTTACCATGTTTAATGCAAGTTGTGTTACTTGTGATCTGCAAGACTGCTGTATTTGCTGGCATTTCAGGATTTATATCTTCACTGGTTGAGCCCATAGAATATCACACAACTTCTATTCTCAATTGACAATGTTTCCCTCTCACGTTCTACCAGGGGGCTTATAAACATCACAGTTTGCCTCTTCCATGCCAATGTGGACGTAGTTTTTCCAAGACTGGAAGGTGAAATTGACTAGATACAAATTTCCGATACTTGCAAACATTAAAATGTATTGTCTGTTTTTCCTGCACAGAAGTGAAATGAGGGAGCTCGGTCTAGCCAGAGACTTGTGGATTTAAAATATTAGTTCACCTTATAAAAAAAAAAAATTTTGAAAAGGTTAATTAGTTTACATATGATAGTTTTTTAATGTTTGTTAATCAGTAGAAGCATACTTGCTTCATTACTGTATTCATGCATCTAGAGTCCCCTTGCTTCCTTCTCTTCAGTCTTCTAGAGGAGGAACTGCACTGAATTTAATGTATTACAAAGGCTTCTCATGACAATAAGTATTAATGCATGCAGAGAGTCAGGTACATAATTTCAAATTATTTGTATTTAATTTGTATAGTTTAAACACAAATTTTTTTATACTGTGTTAAGCTGTGAAAATTAGTGGTTTTCATTGCAAATAGACATTCATTGGATGGCATGAAAATTGATTTTTCTCAATCAAGTTCAGCAATATTGAAGTTGATACTTGTTCACCAGATTTGTAGAATTTTCAGGTAACAATAGATTGGATATCTGAAACTCTTCAATTGCCCTAATTTTTATCGTAAACATATTTAACAGTTACATGCACTAAAAAAGTAAATGTAAACACCTTGTAGCAAAGTATTTTGATTACTATGCAAAAGGCATGAAATTAGTATAAATAGTCCATTATAAAAAGGCATGAAATGAATATAGATAGCCCTTCATCAAAGTGAAGAGCTTTGAAAACTACAGTGTTACTGGGAAACAAAATTAAAATCTTAATTGCAATTCAGTAAACTATTTAATATACCATAGGAAAGTGTCAATTACTGAATGTGCTACACTGTATTTCCTATAACACAGTCCAGTATTTTCTGCTACAAGACTTTCAATGTAATCAATAAATTGCCTGGATAAAAGTTGAAATGCATATTCCCACAGTTTTTGCACAACAAGATTCATCTTGAAGTGAAAACCTAAAAATTGCAGGATTACATGTGAACTGTGAATTAGTGTACTTTTTGTAATCTTATTTTGATGTGCTATTTAATGTTTTTCTTTTTATTAACATCAATTCCTTTCATATGAAATTACGCTTGATCCTGAGAGCTATGAGAAGTACCTTAAAACTTTTATATGCAGTATGTATTGATTTCAGCATTTTGATATCACTATTGTCTTTCATCTGGATTATTTTGTGTCGATTTTCTTTCTGTTTGACTCATGCCATTAGTGTATGTTCCTTATTTTTTTTTCCATTGTGTTGCAATTTCAGAGCATGTAACCTCTAATGCCAGCGATAGTGAAAGTAGTTACCGTAAGTGTTTTTAAGTTCTTTGTTTATTTAGAACCTTTGTTTTGTAGCTCTTTCTTTGGTTTGGTTTGTCTGTCTCTTCTGGGTAATTACATGTTAAATAGAACTTCCCAGTGATCTTCAGGTGAAATCCATATTCATGTGCTTGGTGGAGTACTGCAAATTGTGCTATGTCTTCGTGTTTAAAAAGTAGACTAGAATCATTGCAAACCTCCTTTATGGGTATTTTTATTTTTGTCTATGATTTTCTTAGTTCAGCCTAATTTGAATCTATTCCTTTTTTTTTTTTTTTTTTAATTATACAAACTAGCTAGACCTGTTAAATCCCAAACGTAAATTTAATGCTGCCAAATATAATGACATGTAGTTGAGCCTTAATATGGGAGGTTTAACTAAACTGTTAAATATCACGATATTTACATTTTTTCATAACTGGTACTCAGATTTAATATGTAGATACTCTAATGAAAGTACAGATAAGGAAACATGTATTTACCCTTGCTTTCAGCTCATTTTTTTTGTCAAGTGTGGGTGCTTAGTATGAATTGTCTTCAAAGCATATGACACACATTCAGTGCTGCGTCAGTTATGATAAATCGACATGCTAATTCTCTCTCTCTCTCTCTGAAGACTTGGTATCTTTTAAATACCACACTCAGCTTTTACTACTAGCATAAGCTACAGAACTATTTCCTGTTACCCAGGCTTCAGTAGCCTGAAGTGGGTAATGTGCTGCATGATGCTGTTTTACTGTGCTTTAAAATGTCTTAAACGAGAGCAAGAACTTCAGTCCCACTGTTCATTTCCAGTGAACAGCTCCTCAGTTGCAGTCCAGACTGGGACCCCGAGATAGAGCAGAGCAGGAAGATAGCAAAGTTGGGGATTTGAAGAGGAACATGAGAAGAAGGAACAGTAGAAGCCACGCAGTGTGATATTGAGTGGCTCACTGATCAGCTCTGGGCTACTTGCTCACTGTGTAATGGGCACTTCAGAAACAGATATAATTTATGTTAGGATAATAAGGAAGGTGGTTCATTAACAGATATATTTGTTTGGAAGCTGTAGATCTTTTCAGAGGTGATGATCCACATGTTTTCTTCCAGATGATTACACTGAAGGAGAGAATTTATACCTGTATATAAAATGCTCATGGTGCAGTAGAGTGTAACTGAAAATAAACCAGTTGAGGGAGGCATCTGTGTTTCCTGAGAATAACACAGAAAATAACAAAATTGAGCATGTATGGGAGTTGCCTTGGACAAACTTAGAAATCGTAACCATTTTATTAATGACACACCATTAAAACTATCTAAACGTGACTGTTCATAAATTTGCTGCTGCCTCCACTACCAAGGTTTTTCTGAGGGCTTGCTTTATTTATTTTTAAAGCTCATTATTGGTACTACTAGTTAGTTTTTTACTCTATTGTTACTTGAGAAGCCATGATTTTGCTATGAATGTCATGGATTAGCTTATCTGAATGTGTAATTCTGAGCACTTTTTATTAAAATATTATTTTAATTTTTTCTTACTGCTGTCTAATATGAAAGTTATCTTGATTACAGATGAGTACGGTTGTTCAAAAGGTTCATTCTATTAATATTCATTTTTCCAATATAGTGAAAAGCAGTGACAATATATACTTTTTGCCCTCAATTAAGGGATCCTCTTTACTTGTTACTTTCTCCTTAATACTTTGTTTAACTAATTTTTGACCTTATAACAATGTTGACTTCTCCAAAGAAGTATCTAATTATATGTGAGCTGGATCTTTTTATGGATGAGTTGATAATTGATGATTCCCTGTTCCTCTCCCTAGCCTAAATGGGGTTCTGAAAGTATATACTGTCCTTCTAAAATCCATTTGCATGAGTAACTTCTTGCGATATTATAATTCACAGGTTGCATGTTTTTGTGTCTGTCTTAAGGTATTCCTCACTTGCAACAATTTAGGAACCTAAAGTGTTTATTCCTGTATTGCTGTAGGACAGTTTGAATGCCAATCTATTGCAAAATAAGAGAAATATTTCTGTTAATGAAATGGTAAAATTTAGATCTAAAATATCAGTAGTATTTGCTATGAAACAGAGAATAGATAAATAAAAACAGTATATAAATTTATGAAAGTCTTCATCTACCATCTGTTTCTACACAACTGGTATGTTCCTTTGACTGTTGTAAGTGACTTTTGAACACCAAAGGTTCCAAAATTACCCAAGGGAGTTACTGAAGGACTGTATTTTCTTCAAAGTAATGTCATATAATTTGAGCTTGTGTCTTCAGAATTATAAATTCTCTACTGTCATGGAGTTAATTTTTAGTTAGAAATTTTACTCAAGTATATAAGTGTTAGACTAGAAATAAATCCTGTAGAGAGATGGCAATTGAGGTATATTTCAGATGCTTTCACTAATATTTAAAAAGCCTGCAGCTGTCAAAGTTCAAGGTTCAGTTATTTTAGTTTCATTCACTGCTATTGTGCTTCCTGGAGCTGAGAACAATCCAAAGCATTCTTTGTTTTCAACTTTGTCTTTAAAAATTAATTGATAAAATAATAGTTTTTTAGTATATACAAACATCTTTTTGGGGGTAAAATTAGGGTGGTTGAAGGTGTTTATATAAGTGCCAGTTCATGATGAAGTTAATGGCAGATCACACGTGGGCATACATGTTTGTCAGCCCTGTATAAATATGGAAAAATGTGTTTGTAAATGCTGGCTTCAGAGTATGGAGAAAGTCCATGATGTGGGTGGCATTGCCTCTAGCAGTGAATGACAGCATGCATGCATTGCATCCAGGGACATGTGGGTAAGAACATTTCAGGAATGCTTTAAAAGTCTTCTTGTGCTTGATGTCAGTTTGACATGTGCTAATGCACACTCGGAAATTATTTATACTGTATGTGTCTTATGCTTTAAAGTTTGGTGCTTGGCTTATCTTCGTGATTTTTATAATTCATCGCTCTTGAAAGTTGTCCTTCATCAGTATCATTGTAATTGCTGAGGAATGTCTGAATTGTTCTAGTCTATCAAATTACTTAATCTAATTATTTTGGTTTAGAAAAAAATACATACATGTCTTTGCATTTACGTTTTAGGTGGCCAAGAGGAATATGTCTTGTCATATGAACCAGTCAATCAACAAGAAGGTTTGTAGATCTTGCTCAGTATAAAATAAATACAATCTGAATTATCAGAATGCTTCATGTGCCCTTATGTACTAAGCACCGGGATAAACTTTTGAACTTGTTACCATTACTCAAATGAATAAATCATAAAGGCATAAATTATTCAATAAAATTGCTAAATTATTTAGTGCAAAATCCAAAGGTGTGCTACTTAAATAATTTCTTGTTTGGTTTACATTGCAGAAGGAAAATATGGTACATTTTAAAGTTTTGTCAGTGTGAACCTCAGAAATTATAGTTTTCTGTTTCATATTGCTTTAGCATTCTGTTTCTGCCACAGCAAAAAGTGTGTGAATTGATAATTTGTCTATTTCTTGCAGTATAATTAGATATATTCTGTTTAAGCTTAATTTTCAACCAAAAGCCCTTTATAACTTTATAAAAAATTAAGCTATTTTGAAAAGATACTGCACTTAATTTTATAAGGGTGTTAATAGTTACAAAAACTACATATACTTGAGTTGTTTCATATATGTGTGTTTAATTGTGGTCTCATAGGAAAACAAGCATCTCCCAATACAGATATAGAATTGCATGAACTCTGCTGCTGCTTAGATACCTCTTTGAATTGAAGAGATTTTCAAACTTCCCCCTTTTTTGCTTTTTCCCTTATAATGCAGGATGTTACTTTGTGAAAAGATTTTTTTTTTCCCAAAGATTTCATAATTTAAGACACATCTTCAATCACCAAGGGTAGTGATTTGAGAGTGAAGGTCTAACATCTTACTCTGAGTGTGGTATTAATTGATTTACATTCTTCAACATGTTTTTATTCTCTTTAAAGAATACATATTCATTTAGATGTTAAAACCATTGCTATGAGATAAAGCTTATTTTGCTGAACTCTTAAAAGTTAGCAATCATACTGAAATGTAACTGCTGTTATTCCTTTATGTTTAATAGTCAGTTACACTCGACCTGTGATTGTTTTGGGACCCATGAAAGACAGAATAAATGATGACCTGATCTCAGAATTTCCAGACAAATTTGGTTCATGTGTTCCACGTAAGTCTCAGCAAATACTAAAGCAATTCTAAATTATACTTTTCTGTTAATTTTGTTAATAGACATACTATTATGTTGAGTTAAAAAAAAATACTATATTGTCTAAACTTTATAAACCAATCTTAATAGTCAATCTCTTTTCTTGTGAAAATTTTGCAGTATAAATGGGAGACTACTTTTGGATATTGTAGGGAAGAAAGTCACTGGTTTTTTTTGTTTTGCTTTAAAAACTACTGGTTTATATTTAAAGATACTACTAGACCAAAACGAGATTATGAGGTGGATGGACGTGATTACCATTTTGTCACTTCTCGAGAGCAAATGGAGAAGGATATTCAGGATCACAAATTCATTGAAGCTGGCCAGTACAATAATCATCTTTATGGAACAAGTGTCCAATCAGTGCGAGAAGTAGCAGAAAAGGTAAATCAGTGCCAGTTATTTTCATTTACTGAGGTGATTATCTGCCTGTGCTGACAGGGAAAAAGAGAAGAATGGCAAGAAGCCATTAGGAACCCTCTAACTTTAAAAGGAATTTGTGTAAAACCAGAAACAAAGCACATTGTCACATATGCATTTAGAGAAATAATGAAGGTTTGGAATAATAAAAGCATCATGATTAAATTATGAGGAAAGACCTCCCATAGTTTGTGCCCTCTTATTTAAAGAGAATATAGAAGAAATAATTGGAATTATGGGCGGATTAGCTCATATACATAGATCATTAGCTCCTTAAGAATAGTGGTGGTGGAGTTAATTAACATGATGATCTATTTGATAGAGACCTGTGTGGAAGAAAACTTGTAAAAATATTATTCTTTGTGCCCTTCATGGATTTAACTGAGAAAGGGAAAAAAGTAAGTGTAATAAACCAAATTTTAAAAAGACTTCTTCCATAACTACCACTAGGTTTTGGAGATTCACCTTACTGTTTTTTTACTGAAGAGATTTGAGTTAACTCTTGCAAAATATAATTACTTCTGAAGTCAAACAGAAGTGAACTTGATTTCTCTGAAAAAAAAATTGAGAAGAAGGAAGCATATTTCTGAGAGCAAGGTGCTTGTTTCAAAGAAAAATTTTTGGTGAAAATTTTTTGCAAACATTCCATGTTAAGTTGATAAGTGTTGTTCTACTGCTTACAAAATACAGTGCATTTACAGTAGACAATGTTGTCTGATCTCTATGGGAGAAGAAACAGCTATTTTCTAGGTGGGAACTCACAAGCGTGAGCATTGTCAGTCTGGACATGCAGAGGGTAAGTGTGGTTGCCCCCTGTGACATGGGAGTGTAGTCAGTCCTCTGGAAAACTGTGTAGGCCATTTTGTCTAAATGGGTGAGTATTGTTGCTTCCGGCAATTGAATTTACTGAAAGCAAAACCAAGGTGAACATTGTGAGATTCTGTGGGTCACGTGATTTTTTCTTCTGCTGCCTTTCTCACCATGTGGAATGGAACCTGGCCCTGTGGTATATAGCGAGAAAAGGAAAGGAAATAATCCTAATTGCAAAATTGTTCAAGTGAATGAACAGTACTTTGTAAGGGAGGCTGAATGAAGCTGTGAAACTATCGTATGTGGTTAAATGATGAAGTTATTTATTGAAGTTTAAACATTACTAAGTCTGTTGGCGGTTTCTTCACTTGATAACACAGATAGAACCCTTCAGTTCCATCCTAGACCTGAAATTGGCTGTGTTCTCTTGCCTGTATGTTGGGACTAGTAAGATGACGCAGTGATTGTGAATCTTGTGTGAATGGACATACAGAGCAAAGTAATACCAGATGTCTCCATGTATTAAATCTCTTGCACAGGCTCCATGGGACTTTGGGTAGATGTAGCAGTAACTCAGTTGCAGCTAACTTATTTTTCTGAGAAACAATGGCCTGTCCTTCAGAACTGAACTTCAAAATCATGACAGGGCTGCAAACTGGTCAGTCTGGGGTAACTCCCCTCCTTGTTTTCTTCTCCATCTCACTGAAGAGATGAGTCTTTTCAGTGGGTCTTATTACTTGGATACAAAAGATGATTTCCAAGTTTTCTATGATGAATTTAGAAGTGGCTACTACTACCCCAAAAGTACCAGAATAGTATTCTTCCAATAGCTTTCACTTGTGTTCATTTGCCCATGCTTCCAGCTGATCCCTATTTCTCTCATTTCCTTACCTACAATGGACACAGCTAAAGATGCATTTGATGTCATTGTTCAGTTTTTGTAAAAGGCACTGAGTGCTGTGCTATTCTGTTCTTCTCAATCAGATGCAGTGCAAGTAAAGAACCAAAAATTATGTAAAATAGTGTTCTAAATGCACTCTGCAAAGAGCAAAATAACTTCCTTGGATGAGAACATGATAATTGTATCATGAAGTACTTGCATTCCTTTTCCTTGTCTTTCAAATCTTCACTTGAAAGGAATTTTCGTATCCTCTTTTCTTTGGAATCACTAGCAGCTTGCACATCTCTGTGTTTTGAGGCCACTGTTAATGCACATTCATTACTGTTTTGGAATAACCTGTCACAGTTATATTCCATAAGGTCCATCACAGGTGCTGTGCTGGCTATCTAGCCCTCCACCCTTTGCTCAAAATCCTTTGGCACTTGGCAAAAGTTGTTGGGCCAAACGCAGCAAATAGTGTTTTATTCCAAAAAGAAAAAGGGACCAGGTAATGCTGTTAAATCTCAATTCCCAGAACATGGGCCATATTTAAAGATGTGGACAGATCAGCATATGTAGTAACATAGTCTGCTAGTACATACCAGCACCTTTTTTAAATGTTGCCAGTCAGCATCCAGACCCATGGAGTGGATCTGGGAAACAGCTATCATCAGTTGAAAGCAAACAGACATATGTAGTGTTCATGTGGACAGAACACTTCTCTTTAAGAATTCCTGAACTAAAATTCTGGTATTGTTGTGCACAAGATCAAATGTAAATGATCATAGTGATCTTTCTGCCAAGAATCTGAAGTGTGTCTGTCATTTCAGACTGCAGTTGCTTCCTTGCTTTTCAGCGTACCCTCCAGGAGTGATCTCCCAGGAGTTCAGGATTGGTATTGTATGATATGAGTGACCTTTGGTTATGTGGTGCTTGTGAGTTTGTGTCCTGGCTCACAGAATTCTGCCATTCACATTAGTCTCCTGCTAAAGAAAAAGCTTATATTAATTCAGTCACCTGACAGTGTTTTTCTGTTCCTCTTCCCCCGTACCTTTCTAAAGAGGTGCTCTGCCAAATTAATCCTGTGCTAATCAGAAAGGAAGGAGATAAAAATGTGCAAGGTAGAAATGAATGTATCCAAAATGAAAGGAGCTGAGGAATGGGAAGAGCCTTTGAGATGAGGTATCCCAGAGAGCTGGAAAATTATAGTGGGAGAATAGTGGGCAGGAGGAAAGCAGCCTTAACACACTGTCTTCCAGCTGCCCAAGGAGCTATGTTAATCAGCCCAAATAAATGGCATTCACCGTCGGTGATGTGGTATTCTGCGTGTGGTACATGGGGAAGGAGAGGGCTTGATTGAAGTTCCATCTAAGGTTCTGTGGTGGCACATTTCCTCCCCATCAGGGGTGGTTACTCCCTCAGATATGCCAGTTAAGTCATCTGGCTCCTCTCTGAATTGCATCTGTGATATGGCCACCTCCCTAAAACATCCTGAAATTATTACCAAAAAAACCCCAAAAACCAAAGAACTTTTGTGCTGCTAAAGTCCAGCTGTTCCACTGTATGATTCTGCCTTGCTGATTGGGCTGCAACCTCTGATGGAAAGAAGGGTCAGGAACATACCAAATCATGTGTAAGCCCACAGAGGAGCATTGTGGGACCTTGTGCCAAAGTGGTGAAATCACAGTATCATTGATGCAAATTCTCTAATTTTGTTGGCTTCAGTGGACACGTGTTTACTCTTCTGAGTTATTACACTGTGCTGCCTGTGACTTAAACTTTGCTTAGTTCCATTTTCCTTTTTCTCTCACTTTTTAGGGTAAACATTGCATTCTTGATGTCTCTGGTAATGCGATCAAAAGGTTGCAGATTGCCCAGCTGTACCCAATCTCCATTTTTATTAAACCTAAAACAGTGGAAAATATCATGTGAGTAATATTAAAGTACCTCAGGCTAAATTATTTGAGGCTGTCGTTGCATTTGAAAAGCAAATTTCAAGTTATGTGCAGACAGTTGTGATATTTACATTTTAAATAATATTTAATTTCCTGTGTTTAATTTTTAGGGTCTTAAGCTGGCATTTGTAATCCAAACTGAAGTGCTTGAGAAGGAATGTCATTGTGTTATTCCATAGTGCCAGAACAGCTTGTTTCCACTACAGTCTTTGCTTAGGTGATAGGGTTAACCCTCTTATAAGGATTAAGACTCAGAAAATGGTTTAAAACTTTATTTCTGAAGACTCCCAAGTATTTTATAGTAATTTCAGAATATATAATGTTTTCTATTTCAGGGAAATGAATAAACGCTTAATGGAAGAGCAAGCCAGGAAGACATTTGAGAGAGCCATGAAACTGGAGCAAGAATTTACTGAACACTTCACAGGTGTGTTTTGCTTGTGAATGTTCCCTTGCCAGAGTTGAAGTTTTATTGCTTGCTGTAAAAATAGTTCTTGCCTAACCACTGAGATAAGGCTGAACTTTGTTTTGCAAATGATCTGTGATTATTTTGAGGCATAGGGCTGTCTTAGTACCTCTACACTGATTTCAGTTTGATTAATTGATTTAGTATACATGGAGATTTACTGGGAGCTTAATATAGGATTTAAAAACTGTAAGACTTTCTACCATTTTCCTGGGTATTGTAATGCAGATGTTTGCTTTGTTGACATTTCATATGCTTGAAGTTTTTTATTTGCAGACCTGAGATCATCCAGCAAAGTCTGTAGGAA
This sequence comes from Empidonax traillii, assembly GCF_003031625.1. Lineage (NCBI taxonomy): Eukaryota > Metazoa > Chordata > Aves > Passeriformes > Tyrannidae > Empidonax > Empidonax traillii. Next base: position 3,203,158 of record NW_020955331.1, read on the forward strand.
ATTGTTCATTACCCCTCTTTTCTTTGATTGGGAAGATGATCAAGCATAATAGTAGTGAATTAAGCCTCTGGAAATTGAACAGTACAGCGTTATGGTACTTGGGAAATCAAATTTGTGCGTGCTGTGGAACTCACTGTAACAAGCAAGGGATGGGCTGCAGTCACTCAAACTGTGCTCATTCTTTGCATTGTGGCTTGTAGAGGGAGGTTGGTCAAGTCATGACCTTCAGGAGGCTGGAAGTGAGCCTTCCCTATTCCTGCCCTGATAGACAATTACTCCTTTCCTTCCTCTTACATTCTCTTTTGCAGTGTTTTAGTGTTCACTACCCCCTTCACCTCCTTTCTGTGACAAGACTCCTTTGCCCAATTCCTTCTTCCACATCCTACATTGGCAGAGCTGCGAATGCAGCAGTCTGTTCCAACTTCACATAGGAAGGAGGAGAGAGCAACCAGCAGACTCCCTGCCTCAGTCTTTCTGCTGCCCTGTTCTCTGCATTTTGTGCTATCCAGCTGTCAGTTTTTAAGAGATGGGAATGGAATGGTAGGAATAAAAAGGAAGTAATTTGCATGAAAACAAAGCTTGGAAGGAGCAAAAATCTATTAATGTACAGAAGAGTGAGTCTGGCCTGCCTCCAAAACTATCTTTCATGCTAAACTTTATTCTTGGATTCTTGACACTGACATTGCAATCCTAATTAAAAAGGAGTTGCTGTCTCACAGTGATTGTTTTTCCAGGGTGAAATGTGGAAAGAACATCTCAAACTTCATCCTAATTTTCACCAGACTGTACTTTATTCTGGTATGTCAGAACACAACGATATTGGCTCACTCCTAATTATTTTCTAGCCTTGGCAAAAGTATATCTAACTTACATCATCTGAATATAAATTGCACTTATAACTGTATAAGAAAGTCTATTGTCTATAAAACTTGAATCTATTGGCTGGACAACAAACTCTGTGAGTTCCTCCTCTTTTTTAGACAAAAGCAAAGGTAGTGTTAACAGGGAGACATCCCAAGGTCAGCCAGCTGTGCTGTGAAGCTTCAGGATCCAGCTAAGGAGCTCATCAAGCCTGACTGAGACTGTGTGAGGACACAGCTCTGTACTGTCTTGCTTTGTGTTGGAAGCTCCAATGACAGTTGGGCCAAAAAGAATACCGGAGGATGTGAATTGACTCAGGCAAATTGGAACATGTGGTTAGGAAAAGTTAAAAAAAAACCCCTCAGTTGAGCATATATATAGTACAGTGGAAACCACTTTGTCCCCAAGGATGTGCTCTGTGTGTCCTGCAGTACCATTCTGTGCTTCACTCCAGCACAGAAACCAGAAATCTTTGTGGGTGTCTGTTCCTTCAGCAATCATAAATCCTCTTGCCACTCTGAGAGAAAAGAACAGCTTGTGTGGAGCAATGTGGGGTCTGTACAGAGCTGGGAAGGGTGATTGCTGATTTCCACATTGTGTTTTGCAGCTATTGTCCAAGGAGACACACTGGAAGAAATCTACAACCAAGTGAAACAGATCATAGAGGAACAGTCTGGTCCTTACATCTGGGTTCCAGCAAAGGAAAAATTATGAAAACAGATTTTTATTTTTCATTTTCTAACTGACATCACCTACTACATCTGACGACTCTTAAGCCCTTCCAGTGGAGCCTGCCTCTAGTTCTCTCCAGCGTGGTTCATACCGTAACCATCACATTCTGCAGTTCCCATAATGCTTTACGTTTGGTGTCTCTTAGTTTAAATAATTTGTATTATTGTGTGTTATTGGTTTACCATTTTTCAAACATGACAGTGGAGGGGCCTGACCAGCTATTAGTTTAGGGTGGGGGTGGGAGGGAATTGCTTGGTAAAATTCCTTAATGTTTAAGGGAAAGTAACTTTCAAAGATTTTTCAAAAAAGCTTTATAGACATTCTTTTAAAATTTCATAACAATTGAAAGAAAAGCTGTATTCAAGGAAGTTGTAAATTATGAGTAAATTTGCACGCTTAACGTTAATAGCATGGTTTGGTCAGATCAATCAATTTCAGATTTTATTTTCTGAGTTCAATTCTATTCTCCCAGTATCTTTTTTTTCCTTCCAGGCAGTTAGAGAGAAACTTTCAAATTTTGAGTTAACATTTTCATTAAGTCCCATTAATATTCCTCAAGGGATATTCATTTTCATAATTTCATATGGATATTCTTATAATCTATTTTTTCATTTTTTGCCAATGAAATTGCTAGGGACAAAGATCTGTAATGTTTTTAATCTTCCTCATGAAACACTATTTATAGTGTATTACAGAAATTCTTTATAGATAATGGTCATCACACTTTTTGAGCCTAAAATATGTTTGTATTTTTCAGAGGAATGCCAAATTTCCATTGGCAGTAATACAGAAAACAGCTGCAGAGATGGTCATTAGGGCAATGAGAGAATGATTCATAGCCTAAAAATGTGTATGTTCTTAGGGGTCAGATTTTAATGAATATTTTACCCACAATAACTGCCTATTTTGTTATAATAAATATATATATATTAAACTTTCTTTAACTAAACTCTGTAACTATGGGAATTATTTTCTTTACATAGTTGCGCACACGTATAAATATATATATATAAAATATATATTTTTCTTTTACCACCTACTCCTAGCTTTTTGTTTTAAATAAATAAAAAAAAAAAATAAATTAGAATTTACCTTCCTTAATCACAAAAAGAAAAAAAAAGAAATGGGCTGTGATGGCTGGGCATGAAGTCCAGGGAATATTAGTACAAGAAAAAAAATACATGCAAGTTCTCCTCTTTTCTACAGAATTTCGGGTGTTTGTCTTCCCCCACCCCCTTTGTAATATGCATGTCTTAACCAAAGGGAGAATTCAGAGACAACAGTCCATTTTATTTTTCTGTATGTGTTCAGCTCAGATTGCACAGGCACAAGATCTTCCATTTGCGATGCACAAAGTTCTGTGCTGAATGGTATAAATACCTTGTACCAAAACCTTCAGTAATGAAATTCTCTAATTCCCGTATTATTTGGTACCTGACATTGCTTGTTTGCAACTGATTGTTTCTAAGAGGGATGTACTTATGGCAGTTGTGGGGCAGCCCCACAACCAAATCAGCTTTGGTTTGTAAAGAATTATCAACACTATCCATTCCATTTGTTAGAAAGAGGAGAACAGCTAATAAACTTTATTGTACAATATATTTGTCAAGTGTGTTTTTAATTAAAAGAAATAGAGGTGTTGTAGCATTTTAAATTAATTGACTCAGACTGTGAATGAAAATAATGTGTTAGAGGAAGAGCAGTGACCAGACTGGGGCTGGTGAAGTTACTGCATTGAAAGCAGGTTAAAACTTGTGATGCAGTTATTGCTGGTGTTATATGGAATGCTAATGAGGCTTACAGGAAGTCTAAGGTGCTGGTGCATGGCCCAAAATACTTTCTGTTTTGCAAGATTTGGGAAGTTAGGTGGGTTGTCTTTCTGAGACTTCCTGCCTATGAAAGTGCAGGGTGTACTGGATTGATGCAGCTTTTGATACCTAATGTCATAAATTTTTAAGGGAGCTAAACATGTAGTAGATGTAGTCGCCATCACAGAAACGTGGTGGGATGACTCGCATGACTGGAGTGCTGCTATGGAAGGCTACAAGTTCTTCAGAAAGAACAGGCAGGGTAGGAGAGGTGGAGGGGTGGCTTTATATGTTAGAGAGTCTCTTGACTCTGTTGAACTTGAGGTCAGCAACAATAAGGTTGAGTGCCTGTGGGTCAGAATCAGGGGGAAGACCAACAAGGCCGACATCATCATAGGTGTCTGTTACAGACCGCCCTACCAGGATGATGAAGGGGATGAATTATTCTACAAGCAGCTGTCGGATGTCTCGAAATCATCAGCCCTTGTCCTTGTGGGTGACTTTAACCTGCCGGATATCTGCTGGGAGCTCAATACTGCAGAGAAGAGGCAGTCTAAGACGTTCCTGGAGTGTATAGAGGACAATTTCCTTCATCAACTGGTAAATGAACCTACCAGGGGTAAGGCCCCGCTAGACCTGCTGTTTACAAACAGCGAGGGGCTGGTGGGAGATGTAGTGGTTGAAGGCCGCCTGGGAAATAGTGACCACAAAATAATAGAATTTTCAATACTCAGAGATTCAAGACGAGCCAACAATAAAACCTCTACGCTGGACTTCCGGAGGGCAGATTTTGACCTATTCAGAAGTCTAGTCCAGAGCATACCCTGGGAAACAACCCTTGAAAACAAGGGGGTTCAGGAGGGATGGATATGCTTCAAGCAGGAAGTTTTGAGAGCACAGGAACAGGCTGTACCGGTGTGCCGAAAGGCAAGCCGGCGGGGAAGACAACCAGCTTGGTTAAACAGGGGGATTCTGAAGGAAATCAGGGATACAAAGAGAGTTTACCAACTATGGAAGAAAGGGCTGACTACTTACGAAGAATTCAGGAAGACAGCTAGATCATGCAGAAAGAAAATCAGGGATGCAAAAGCGCAATTTGAGTTAAATTGGCCACTTCTGTTAAGGATAACAAAAAGTCCTTCTATAAATACATTAATAACAGAAGGAGGGGCAAAGAAAACCTCCATTCTTTGATGGACTTGGAGGGAAACATAGTTAATAGAGATGAGGAGAAGGCTGAGGTACTTAACACCTACTTTGCCTCAGTTTTTACCAGTAAGACAGGTGGCCCTCAAGGCAACTGGCCTCTGGAGCTGGTAGACAGAGATAGGAAACCAAATAGCCCCCTTGTATTCTGGGAGGAAGTAGTTGGTGACTTACTGAATCATCTGGAT
>NW_020955331.1:3208678-3238956 GCF_003031625.1 Empidonax traillii
CTGTTTGACCAACCTGATCTCCTTTTACGATCAGGTGACCCACCTGGTGGATGAGGGAAAGGCTGTGGGTGTGTCTATCTGGACTTCAGCAAAGCCTTTGACACTGTCTCCCATAATATACTCCTGGAAAAGCTGGCAGCCCATGGCTTGGACAGGAGCACTCTGTGCTGGGTCAGGAACTGGCTGGAGGGCCGGGCCCAGAGAGTGCTGGTGAACGGGGCTGCATCCAGCTGGCAGCCAGTCACCAGTGGTGTCCCCCAGGGATCGGTGCTGGGCCCAGTCCTGTTTTAACATCTTTATGGATGATTTAGATGAGGGGATTGAGTCCATCATCAGCAAATTTGCAGATGACACCAAGTTGGGAGGGAGTGTCGACCTGCCGGAAGGCAGGAGGGCTCTGCAGAGGGATCTGGATAGACTGGAGAGATGGGCTGACTCCAATGGGATGAAGTTCAACCAGGCCAAGTGCCGGGTCCTGCACTTTGGCCACAACAACCCCCTGCAGCACTACAGGCTGGAGACAGAGTGGCTGGAGAGCAGCCAGGCAGAAAGGGACCTGGGGGTGCTGATCGACAGGAGGCTGAACATGAGCCAGCAGTGTGCCCAGGTGGCCAAGAGGGCCAATGGCATCCTGGCCTGCATCAAGAACAGTGTGGCCAGCAGGAGCAGGGAAGTGATCCTTCCCCTGTACTCTGCGTTGGTGAGGCCACACCTTGAGTATTGTGTTCAGCTCTGGGCCCCTCAGTTCAGGAAGGATATTGAGGTGCTGGAGCAGGTCCAGAGAAGAGCAACCAGGCCAGTGAAGGGACTCGAGCACAAGTCCTGTGAGGAGAGGCTGAGGGAGCTGGGGTTGTTTAGTTTGGAGAAGAGAAGGCTTAGAGGTGACCTCATCACTCTCTTCAACTACCTGAAGGGAGGTTGTAGCCAGGTGGGGGTTGGTCTCTTCTCCCAGGCAACCAACAATAGGACAAGGGGACATGGGCTCAAGCTCTGCCAGGGGAGGTTTAGGTTAGATGTTAGGAAGAAATTCTTTACGGAGAGGGTAATCAGGCATTGGAACAGCCTACCCAGAGAGGTGGTGGATTCACCATCCCTGGAGGTTTTTAAAAAGAGATTGGATGTGGCCCTTAGTGCCATGCTATAGTAATTGGAGTTGGATCACGGGTTAGACTTGATGATCTTGGAGGTCTTTTCCAACCCAATCTATTCTATGATTCTATGATTCTATGTACTGTAGTCTCCCTCTTTGAAAGAGACTATTTGAGGTGTCTAGTGAGACATCTGAAAAGACCTACTCTAAAAAAAAATAGAAATATATAAATCTCTGGTATCAAATCTGCAAATGCATCTTACATCTCTATTTTGTGTATGCTTGTTTTTACCTCTTTTTTTAACTGCTCAGAAGGAGTCCTGTTCAGCTGGGTAGATCTGTGAGGAATTGCTCTTTCACATATTGGAGTGTCTTGAGTAACTTTCACAGAACTTCACTCCCAGGCACTTGTCATACAGTGGCCAGGTACTCCACTCAGACTGAAGTCCACAGTAATTTCTTTGCACAGTTGTCATGCTGAAATGAAAACAAGTCTTTGTCAAGAAACTCTAAATGACTGGCGTGTTTTCTTTGCGTTTTCGGTTTTGTTTGTTTCAGATCTTGTCCTTGAGCCCTGTCAGAAAGTTGACTCTGACAGCCCTGATGCTCCAAGTTGTCTTGTTTTATCTTGTAACTGTTAGGAGTTTGCATTATTTAGTGGTTTTGTCTCATTTTTCCAGTGTCAGGTGTTGATACATCTGTGATTTTAGGTACACTTTCTGCATTTTAAAGATACATTTTAGAATACCTACACTTCTCTTAAGCCTTCCACAACTAGAATAATTGGGAAATCCAAATGGCATCTTACTTATGCATTACCACCATTTTCCTGGCCCAGTGAAGGCACCATGGGTTTTCTTCCTGCCTGCTAACCCAGCTGGTTGTAATTGCTACACAGACACATGCTTGATAAAGTATCTGTTAGTCTCTATTAATATTTTAATTTATATTATACTAATTATTTCCTTGTGGAAATTTTTTTCTAAATTGTGCTGAAAATTAGTTGAAGAAATTTAGTATCTCCTTAAAGCATGGATATTCATAAAGTTAAGAATAAAATAGGAAAATTATCCAGAATTTCATGAACTGTGATTGTTGGAGGGGGCTACAATCAGAATAGGCCACCTGCTTTCTGAACCTTTCCTGTAGAGGATCAGAAGCAGCACAGGAGAGGCCTGCTACCAAATTCATGTCTATTAATCTTGCCCTGGCAGTCTTAAGCAACTTAAACTGACTGTGCATCAGTTTTGTCATCTGTGTACAAATGTAAGCCTCACTGCACGCATCAGAGAGGGCTTCAGATGTTAATCTGTGGGAAGGGCACAGGAAGGATCCAAATAATGGATCCTTCAAGAAATTTGGAAGGACTCCAGTTTAGCATTTCAGACAGCACAGGGACGATTAATTCCAGAGGCAACCATAAGGTTTTGTTTGGGAAGGATATCTGGAGGGATCATTATGATTTTTTTAGAGTTCTTAACTTGAAATAGCAATTAATTGACTCAGCTGTTGTCTTAACAGTTGCTAGTAAGTGTTAAAGCATCCTGGCCAAACTGCAGTCAGTAGCTGAGTGAGTAACTGCTGGAAGCATCCATGCCACACTTCTGGCTGTACAGGCTGTGTGTGGGATGCACACAGCTCTCGGTGTGTGTGAGGAGTCATGGCAGGACACAGCCATTCTGTTGCTGAGTGCTGAGCTGAGCAGTGGCAGTCAGCAGAGCAAAGCAGCACTCAATGGCTTTTATCTAAACCAAGTGTTACAGGCAGCTGCAGTTCATTGACTAATGAGACATGAAGAAAACGGCAGCACAAATGAGTGTTGCTCTGTGAAAGCTACGCTAAAATTCACAGAGCAGCTTTTAACAGAGCTATTGTCAGCAAAGTTTTTATTTTTGCTGGGCCTCATCTAAAACCTTTTTAAAAATCAGAATACTTCAGCTACTTTATAGCATTTATTATTAAATTTCAGGAAATGTGCACTTAGCATGTGCTGTACCACCTGTAGAGTGTATGGGCTTTGCTGTTGTGACAGCCTGGGTTTCTGGTTATGACTTTATGAAATTTCTGACAGTGCTGAGAATGTGGCATAAAGTGACTGAGCTCTCTGTCAGCTTACCTTGAATCTCTTCCTGCTTCCTGAGCCCCATGAGTAGGAAGTACACAAAACTCAAAGTGAGGATTTGGTTCCACAGACCTGCCTCACCCCTGTGTGCAGGAACATGGCCATTTATTGAAGTCTGTGGGTGGTGCCAAAGCAGCAACAACCTCATTGGTGCCTTTCGTATTTTGCAATTTGCAGGTCTGATTTTTTTTTCCAAGTGTAGAGGCAGTGTGAGGAGAGCATGCTTTCTTTTCCAGTAGTCATTACGAGGTGACGTGTGCCAAGGTAAGCAAGATAAATTGTTGAACAAAGTGCATCTGCAATTGAATGCTGCTGATTTTCACCTAAGACAGGTGAAAGACAGGCTGGAGAGAACACACTTGCCTTGATCTCTTGTGGTTCTGAAGGCTGGAAAAATCACAGATCCCAAAATTTTCACCATGAAGAGCTCTGGAAATGTCTTCTATCTTTTCTTTCATGCTGGTAAGTGTCCTCCAAAACCTTTGGCTGTGGCATGGTGTTTCTGGGGTTCACCTCTGTGTGATATGAGAGAGCAGAAGGAAACTAGAACCACTTCAGAACCAATCTCATATGACCAGGAAAATAAATAGAATAATAGAAAAGGAGTAGAAAAGACTATATTGAACACTATTGACTCATTGATATCAAATGTTGTATTTTATTTCCTAAGCACTGAATCTACTTCTTCTGGTGCAGTAGTGTCTGTTTCTCACAACAGTAAGCAGTTCTATGACACTTACTTCGTAAAAATAGGAATAATTGCTTTATTTCACTTACGCTCTGTGCAACAAGTTGGCTTTCTCCTGTAACTCCCAAATTCTAATGGTGAATGCTTTTAACTTCAGAGAGGCAAAATTGTGAATAAACTTGGGTTCAGAGACTGACCTGCTGTTTTAAGATGGGAAGAGAGACTAACTGCAGGCCTTGTCTATGCTCAAGCCCACTTCAGCTGGGTTAACTTGTAAGGAGGTAGCCAGGACATTGCCCAGATCTGGCTTTCTTGTAATAACTAAGTTCATCAGTTTGGAAAGGGACAAATAATTACCTGTTTTTGATGAGTGGGGAAAAAACAGATTAATGCTGTTTCACTATTTTGTCTGAAACATGGAGCCAAATGAGCTTTATTTCACGTTCTGGGTGTATATGGCTGATGATTTCTTCATACAATTCATGCTTCACCTCGTGTGTGTGTATATCTAAAATCAGAATGTTGAGGCTGAAGAATGGCACTTGGCAGATTTACATACTGAGATGCTGACGCTCCAGTTTAATTTCTGTTGGCTTGTATTTATGCAAAGAAAACCCAAACTCCTTTATCAATGAAAACCAGGGTTCTTCTTTCAGCCCCAAGGAATTAATGGTGAAAATTTCACCCAAGCAGATGAGGTACAGGTTAAGTTTCTGTGAGGTGTGTTTTTATGATGACTCTCTTGTGCCTTTCTTCTGGTCATCTAGGTTCTCAGAATTCCTGCAGCTCAGAGGGTTATAATTGTTTCTACCTCTGCTAGCACATACTGCCATGAAAACTTCCTATTAATTTTTCCAAGTCTGACCTAATGTTTGTTGACAGCAGTAGAGTTGGCTCCGTGTTGCAGTGGAACAACAAGCCAAAATTGCTGTTTCAGTGTTGGGTTTTTTGGCATCAACAATCTTGTTTAGTCTGCAGCCACCAAGTCAGAGAACGTGCATGGGAGCACCATTGAGCACTAGCAAAGTAACTTTTAACTTTCAAAGCTGAATGTGGCATCTCAGCTGCATGACACTGGTGGGAAGCAGAAGGTCAGTTAGGAGTCTTAGAAAACCATGTGACAAATAGCTTGCAGCAGACTCCAGCTTAAAAATTGATATTGTAGAAAAGCAGTGGAATGTTGTGCCCCCACTTATGAAAACGATCTGCGCCTGTTTGTCAGCGTATCCCATCCTTGCGTTTGCAGCCACACTGCTGATCTTGGTGACATCTCCTTACTAAAGCAGCCAAGTGTTTGTAGCTTTGGCACGTAGGAGGGTGGTGTTTGGGCCTGCTGAAAGGCACCTTTCTTCACTGATTAATGGAAATCTCCACTACTAAACTTGAATCTTTTCATTCATGGCACTACCCTACCCTTTTCATGGCTGTGGTTACAGTCTCTTATGAAAGAGTGTTTTGAAGAGCCAAGTTTACTTCTTTAGTTTTCCTAATAAGCCTAGTGGCAAGACTCTTGAGCACCCAAGTGCTTTCCTAATTCAGACCAAAAAGGGCTGGGGCAGGACTCCAGGTACTAACCAGTAATAGTTGAGACAGAGTTATCTTTAGCAGTCTCTTTGGTTTTGCAGTGTATCATTTTAAATGCTTTTGACATGAGAAAAGATGATGTGTTCTTCAAGGTTTTAAGAACCGTCTAGACGCCCTGACCAATTCCATGGTATCCCTATTTCTTATGTCAGAAACAAATGCCATTGGGTTTCAGTATCAGAATCTGAGCCTGTCTTTTATTCAGTCAAAAAAAACTTCAGTATTCATATTAATCGAAATGAAAGTGGGAATAACCTCTAAAGACCCACTGCTAAAAGAACCCTGACTTTTTTCTGTTTAGGGAGGAGAAGCAGAATGAAAGGCTGGCTCTTTGGGAGCCTTTAAATGGTAAGCTCTGTTTTGAAGGTGCTGATGTGTTTCATAATATTTTCTCTTGGTGTTGTGTTTGCAGCTCTCAGTCTGGAACGTCTCCGGTGGTGCACTGTCTCTGAGCAAGAACTTTCCAAGTGTAATGACATGAGTAAGGCCTTTGGTGAGGCTGGAATCCTTCCCCCTCTGCAGTGCACAGCAGGGGGGTCAGCTGCCAACTGCACCCAGATAATCAAGGTGAGCTGTGGGGAACAGCGGGGTCACTGATTTAATTGACCCATGTACCTAGTAATAATCCATTGGCGATGTACATGGCTCTCTGGTGAGTGTCTGACCATCCAGGCAGTCAACCATAGGCTTCATGGCATTCATGTCTATGAAAAATCCAAGCATATACTTTTTAGAAAATCTTAATACTGTTCATTCATATGAACCTGAATGTCAGAATGGCCCCATGTCATCTGTTTGGCTGCTCACATACGGCCAGTCATTAGGAACCCAGCAGAGATCTTAAATATTTCCTCCCAAATGCAAATCTTTGATCTGGGAATTGTCAGATTTATTTAGCAGATAAGAAGGGATGGAGCTGTAAAATGCAGACAGTAGTTAAAGCTATGGTTCTGAGCTTATAAGTAGATTGTATTTTGATAAACTCTGGATCAAACTTCTATTTCAGGGTCCAGTCATGGAAATTGCTGTATATAGAGATGAGTGTAAAACCAAATCAAATCTCCCAACACCAGAGTACAAGAGAGACAAAGCAGGAAGTGGGGTTGAGCAAAGGGCACACAAACCCAACTGTATTAATTCAACTGCCCAGAGTGTGCTCATTTCCAAGAGGAACATTGCTCTAGGGAAGGTTTGAAAGACTGAACATGTGGATTTGCAAAATGCCGTCTGCAAAATAATTCCCTCTTTAGGAGGTGGTAGAAGGCAAAAAGTGAATATTGGAAGAAATGTGGAGGCAGGTAATAGTGGCTACCTTCACTGGCAGAGTGTGGGGAAAGGGAAGGATGACTGGCTGTGTTAATAAGTAATATTACTGTGTAGACATGCTCAAGAATCAGGGTTTTGTGGAGGAAATGAAGGCTGTCAAGACAAGAGGTTCAGAGCAAGGAAAGGAGGTCTGGCAAAGTAGTTCGAAGGGAGATGAGGCAGATGATTGTGGCCAGATAAAAGAAAAAGATTTCAGAAGTTGGTATCTTGTAACTTATGTCAACAGAAGCAGAATGGCTCTCTGATTACTGAAACTACCTCATTGCCTCTTGATAAGTTCTGTTCTTGAGTGAGGAAGACTGTACTGAAGAATGTTAGGAGCAGATATTGATGTATATGTGGATCTTACCTTGGGATTAGACAAGAAATACATTCTAATGTCAGAGCTTCCCAAAAGCACTTGGCTGATTGCTACATTGCACAGGGGCACCTGTTAGAATCTGCAAATCAGATTATTGAAAGGGCTGGTAAGTGTCTGCTTTTGAAACACAGAGCTCCCAGAATTGCATTTGTAAGCCATTGTAAGTGCCTTTCTAAAACCTTGGATTCCTATAAAACTTGTTTAGCTGAACAGAGAAACCTGAAGGCAGATAGCATGAGTAAGTAGCTTTCTGATAAAATGAATGTTCACTGTAAGGCTTCTGGCAAGACTTTCTCCTTGAGACCTCTTTTTTCTTTTTTCTTGTGCTAATAGTAATCTACTAAATATTTAAGCTGGCCTGCTTAGGACTGTGTGGAATCCCTGTGTCTGCATCCGCACTGAACTCTGATCTTTGAGGCCAAAAGGAGTGGGACATCATGGCTGAAGAGGCAGAGATATGTTTTGTATCATTGTGTAACTTGGACTTAGTCCTGTGAATGTGTTAGCACATGGATAAAGGAAAAACCCTCTTTGATAGAAGTGTTTAAAAATTGAGTAATGTCTAAATATTTAACTAGGAAACCTGACAATATTTAGTGTGACCAGAGCTGTTCTTTAACAGGGTTTTAAACACTTGTGTAGGTAATTCTCAAATGTTGTGACACACAGCAATACAATTCCTCTGAAAGTAATTAATAAAGTATTACTATCACACCTATACTTATTAAAAATGTTGTATGTGGAATAGTCCCCACAGTAATTGTGTGTATTTAAAGGAAAGGTCTGTAGCTTGTAAACTAATTCATGTTAAATACAATAAGAGGCATTTTTTATCTTGTTCTGTTCTGCTGTTTATACACAAGCTATTGATCAGAGGCTCTGCTGCTAAACAGAGCTCAAAGGCTCAGCTTTCCAATCAGAAAAGTGCTATTTGACATGGAAATATGGCCACATAACACAGTCCTTGGCTTCTGTGGCCAACCCTTTTCATTTCATCTGCTCTATTTTCTGTCAACCACCAATTCTAGAGGCTCACTTTGTTTTCCCTGAGGGTAAGATCCTTTTAACTCCCACCTCCTCTCCTTCTCATTGTCAGGTGTCCCTGAACAACAGACCATATTTGATTCCTAAACTGTCTTGTGGCCTGACCTTCACCAGAGCAATATCATGTCTGGTTATTCCAGAAAGATAATGTCTGTTCTTTAAGATGCAAATATCTCCCAACCCCAACTCCTCTTCAGGTTTCCTTGGATTCATTCTGCACTCCTTTCACAAGAAGCAGCTCTTGGGACATTGATTGTTTTGGCTAATTAATGAGTATAATCTTTTTTCTCCTTTGAGCCAAAGAAATAAAGGATTTCAAATCACATGACAACTTCAAATCTGGTTCAGCTGTCAACATCAACATATTACCTGTGCTCTCACATGATCCCTTAAAAAATTTTCAAACCTTTTATGTGTCTCAGCCTGTGGGAAGTTGTTGTGGTGTGCTGGGCAGCACAGTCCCAGCCCTCTTTTAACTAGTGCTTTGCAACATCCCAAGGGATGGGTGAGCTAAATTACCCTCTCCACTGTCAAACCAGAGGTTAAGCAAACTGATAAGAAACTTGGAATCAGCTTAGAAATGCAAAATGTCACACTGCTGATTATTTCCTCAGCAATATCTTGTCTCTGTGTGAAATGCCCTCTCCTGGCTCCCACTAGTTTCAGTACACAGTAGGGGCTGGGTTCAGCTGGCCAGAGGTGTGCATACAGCAGTTCTCTCAACCTTGCTGCTGAGGGAAGTCTCATCCTGTGCTATCCAGAGCAATCCTGCAGCAGGATTCCAGCTAGCTTGGTGGTACGGTCAACAAAGAATATACAGTGTTGTTGGACACCTTCCCAGCAGTGGCGGCCTCAGATTTGTATCCCCCCAGTTTTGAACAGTCTTTTTAGATGCTTTCCTCCTTCTCAGATGTGCACTGTCATCCACTTCCTCCTCTGCATGTGGAGAGGTACAAACCAGTATGCTTTAAGGTTGTTTTTGAGTACACTTTGGCATTCAGATTTTGCAGCCCCAGAAGATATTACTTTAAACTATATGTGTATGATGTCAAAACTATTTTTACTTTATTTAAATCTTCAAGCTTTGGGGCATTAGTTAAAGATATGAATGAAACTCCAAATTGCTGGGCTTAAAGATTCATCACAGATCTGCAGGACCTGTTTCTAAGCTTCCTTTGCACTATTAAGACTAGTGAAGCCATCATAGTACAGAGCTGGATTCTGCATTATTTCTGAAGGAAGGCACTTTTGAAGGTCTAAAATCCCCCATGGTAATTCTTTTTCAGAAATTTGACTGCCGTTAAAATAACTGTTCGGAGAGAAGAAAACACACAAATGCAGATTAAGGGACCTCTTCTTCTAAATTCATGTGTGTTCTAGCTGTTGGTAAATACTGATAATTAAGTTTCAACATTTTTCTGCCCTTGTGTCTGCACAGGATGATTTGGCAGATGCAGTGACACTGGATGGCCGTTTGATTTACCAGGCTGGAAGGGAGCATGGTCTGAAACCTGTGGTTGGGGAAGTATATGACCAAGGTATATTCTGACTAAATAACTTTTAGATTACTTAAAATGCACAAGAATTTACTATTTGGGGTCCTTCCCTGTAAGACTCTAAACAGTAGGTAGGGGTCAGGTTCCTCTCCTTGTTTGCTCCTGCCCGTAACAGAGTGTGTGGGGAAGGAGGAGATGCTGAGCTGGGGCCAAGTCTGTCCTGAAGCAGTTGGGTCAGAGTAGCTGTTCCTGTAATAGGTTTTTTGGGTTGGGTTTTGTTTATTTTTTACTGTCTTGCTGCTTACTGTCTTCTCTGTTCCATACTTTTCAGATTACTGAATTGCAAAGCATAAATTGTTAAGGTTTATCTCTCAAACCCGTACATTAGAATAATTAGATTTTGGTTTTAGTAGTGTGTATGATTACCTGCTGGAGGAAAGGAAGTGCTGATTCTGCTCCGTGTCTAGGTGACCTTAAGCTTTGAGTTCCTTTCAAGGCAGAGGCAATAATTCAGTAGTGACTTGTCTTGACTAAGGGCTCAGTATTAGCTCAGAGCTCAGTGATGTTGCCTGTCACTTTAAGAGACCCAAAGGAAGGAGGAACTCTGGAAGCAGTCTGCAGGCAGTGGTGTCCCACCACTCTGTTGTGAGATGGAGCTGGATTTGGTTTGTAGCTGGGTCTCAGTGTCATCTGATCAAAGGCATCCTCAGAAATTGCCTGTTGGGCACTTGGGGTCTTGACTCATCTACGTCATGACTTGGGTGAGGGATCTGTACTTTGGCTTCTCAAAACCAAATGGGCCTTATGATGCAGAGGCTGGCTGTCTCCATTACTCAAATTATGAGCCTCAAATCAAAGAAAAGTGGATGAAATTTAATGATTAGGTCAGATTGAATGACTCTATAGTCACTTCAGACCCTCAGCTCTTGACTCTTTGAGTTATATCAAACTGCAAAACAAAGAGAATGAAATGAACTCTGATGCTCCAGGGATGTTAGCCTGCTCTGCTGTATCAAGATTAAGATCAACTGGGGAGTAAATTATATTGGTTTCAATTCAATCAAAATATATTTAGAGTCACAGAAAACTTCTTCCAGAAAGGAGAAGCAGGGTGACCTTCAAAGTTAAAACAGATTGCCTTTAAGACAATGGACTTTAAGACAATGCACACTGAAAAACTAATGGAGGACACTGATTCACAGTCAGCAGGTTCTCAACAAGAATGTGAACAGTGGGCAGAGGAGCCCCAAGAGGCCACTGTAACGCTGATGTGAGGCTACTTATCTTGCTTCTCTTTCTTCTTACGCTGCAGAGATTGGAACTTCCTATTATGCTGTGGCTGTGGTAAAGAAGAGCTCCAACATAACCATCAACAGCCTGAAGGGTGTGCGTTCCTGTCACACAGGGATCAACAGAACTGCAGGCTGGGATGTGCCAGTGGGTTATCTGATTGACAGTGGGCAACTGGCAGCTATGGGATGCGACCTTCCAAAAGGTAAGAGTTACAGGGCAAAGATCTGTTCTTCAGCAATTCCTTTCTGAGGGGTCTTGGGCCCCTCAGAAACATGTGGTTCAGCTGCTCCTTTGTTCCTTGACTTTAATGATGCTTGTACCAGGGAATAGACCTAATGTAGGTCTGATGAAGGCTGCAGAGTTTTTGTTTTTTAAACTTGAAAATCATCTTTTAAGAAAAAAATTACTTATGCCTTCTAAATCTATTCAGAGATGTACTGTGTAGATGTGTTAAAATGAGATTGTAGGATCTTGTTTATTCATGGCTAAAAATGTCTCATTCTAATTTCGGTTTTAGCTCTAAGTGAATATTTCAATGCAAGCTGTGTTCCTGGAGCAAATGATGTGAACTATCCCAAATCCCTCTGTGAGGTCTGCATAGGGAATTCAGCTGGAGAGCACAAATGTGAACGAAATTCCCAAGAGCAATACTATGACTACAGTGGGGCTTTCAGGTAAAAGTCATGTCTCTGTCAATTTTTTTTTATCACTGTGCTCTCTCTGTAGGTACCAGTCTAGACCTCACTGACTGGAAGTTGAAGACACATAGCTTCCAGTTTATCTTGTTAGAAAATCTGCAGTTTTGTTAGGACAACCATGCTTTTAAACTGACTCAACAAAAGTAATTCTTAACCCACTATTTCAAGCATTATTTCCTGAGTATTTAAACCAAATGGATATTTAGCATGTATGCTGGGCAGGGAAAGCCCTATTTGCTGTTTGTTTTGTTGAGCGGCTGTTCACACAATCAGAGTGTTTGTTTCATCAGACTTTACTGACTTTATCTTTCCCAGTAAAACTTGATTGCCCTTGGAGTTTGAGAGCTGAACTGTTGCCCTACTTGACTATTTCAGTCATCCCATCTCAGTGGCACTCAATTATCTACTTGCTCTGCCTCCATTTTGCACACCAATCCCTTATTTTCCTCTTTTCTGTCTGTGTGCTGTGTTGGAGCTCCCAGTCTCTCAGTAGTAGCATTAACTGAGCAAGGGCAGAATTAGCTTACAAGAAACACTTGCTCCTTCCTGCACATTCCCCAAAGGACTGTAATGACTGCCTTAGACAGAGAAACTGTCCTGGACAAAAAAGCTCATGGTGTTTGTTCTGGGCAACATTGAACATGTTGTCCATGTTCACCAAATGACAATGATAGTTTACTTCATGCTCTAACAGCCACTAGTCTCTGCCTTGAGCAAAACTCTCTGCACAAGGAAATAGGTCAGTGTCTGTGTCTGATGGAACGTAGCACGGAGCCCTCGGGCTGTCGGCAGTGGCCAGTGCACAGGAGCTGGGTTTTGTAATGCATTTTTGTGCTTGGATTTATATTTATTAGGTGTTTGGCTGAAGGTGCTGGAGAGGTTGCTTTTGTGAAGCACAGCACAGTGCCTGAAAATACAGACGGTGAGTAATCCTGAAGCTTGTTGAATAATGGCTGCAAGGTCTGAAATACTGTGTCTGTAATAGAATAATATCAAATGTTTGATGTATTTTGAATTGAGCAATCAGAAAATAAATACTGTGATAGTGCGAACATGTACCTCCATGCACCAGGAGACAGAGGAGTCCATGGGATTTTTTTTTTCCTTTTTAATACTTGATAGTTTCAATAAAGGTTAAAGGTTAGAGGTGGAATCTTAAGCTGCTTTTGGAAAGAGAATTTCAACAGCGGTAAATTATTTTTATATAGACCTGGGCTGTTACATTGCTCCAGCCTAC
Source organism: Empidonax traillii (assembly GCF_003031625.1). Lineage (NCBI taxonomy): Eukaryota > Metazoa > Chordata > Aves > Passeriformes > Tyrannidae > Empidonax > Empidonax traillii. The sequence goes on from NW_020955331.1 coordinate 3,221,618, forward strand.
CATGGGATTTCAGAAGAGACTAGCGGAAAGTTAACAAGAGGTGACCTGTCCTATCTGGCACTATGTGAAAACCACCTTGAGCATATCAGTGCTTTAATATCATGGACCAGTCTGACCCAGGGGAGAGAAAAACAAAAAAAATGTTGCCTGTGATACTAAACTTAGGGATGCTCTTGATACTGCTGCAGACCCCAGTACAGCTCAGTGCAGTCTCACAAGTGGTAAGCTGTTTTCTCATCAGAGATAAAGGACTAAAGGACCCCAAATGTGCATGGAGTGTGCTGTGCAGTCAGGAATAGCTCAGAGATGCTCAGGAGGTGTGTGTCCTGTTCCACGTGTGCAAGTGATATTTAGAGAAGGCTTGGAGCCAAACTGTTCCATAAGCATGTCCTCTCCGATTTCAGGAAGAAGTTCTTTCTTGTGGGCCCGGCGGCTTCGCTCTTGGAACTTCCAGCTCCTGTGTCGCAACGGCAGCAGAGCCGATGTGTCAGAGTGGAGAACCTGCCACCTGGCCCGAATCCCAGCTCGCGCTGTGGCTGTGCGGCCGGACATAGATGGGACAGTTGTCTTCCAACTCCTAAACCAGGGACAAGTAGGAAACCATTTTTTCATCACTGAGTTGCATTTTAGAAGGGTTCTCCCACCTCTCTTGGTAAACTGAAGACAGAATATCTATGCACCTTCGGCTCTGTGGGGTTTGAAGGGGTATAGGATGTCACAGATCCCAGGCAGAGGGACTTCTGACAAGTGCTTTTTTCTTCTTTAACATTACAGCAAAGATTTAATGGAGTGGGCGCCAAGTTTCAGATGTTTGACTCTGCAGCCTACGGTGCCCAAAATCTTCTGTTCCAAGACTCCACCACAGAGCTCATTGCAATCACAGCTCAGAATTATCAAACATGGCTGGGTGATGAGTATCTTCATGCCATGCAAGCTCTGAGCTGCGACCCCAACAGTAAGTTGTCTGTAGAACCCTATTTATAATCAAGAACAAAGATAGGTGATAGCAGAGATAGTGTTGATTCTGGTTTTTCTCCTCACTCTTGGAGGGTCATGGCAAGATGCCAGTCTGATCTTTGAGCTTGCAGAAAGGTCACCTTTTGACAGAAACAGTATCACATTGCAGAACTGTTGTAGTAAGTTGAGGATGGCCAAGAATTAAAAACTAGGCACCTTTCTGATGATGGCCAACATTCAGCTTTTTATTGCTTCGTCCAGTATATTACATCTTGTTCTCACACACCTGCCTCACACACACTGTACAGAACCTTACATACCATACTATTCTTAGTTCTCTATAATTTATTACTAGCCTTCACATATGATTGGATGTTCACTTCTTATTTACATTCCTTTCTCACTGGTCAGGTCTAGCACCTTTTCAAGTCCTTCACAGTCCCTGCTTTTCCCAGGGAAATTCGGCCCCAAAGTGTCTAAGTCAAAATCCTTCACCCCTGCATCCTTCATCAGGGGCTCTGCGACCTTGCCGCTTACCCCAACACAGAACACTTTCCTGTGCAAATTGACATGCTGTATTCTAAGATGCAAGCATTTTCTATCCTTTCTGGTATATGGAGACATTAATCTGGTAAGCTGCTACTGTTACTTGGTACTTAATTTCTTACCTTCTGACAAGGGGAAATAACAATGCACTGCTGCACAAATCCTCAGGTAGTCTATAAAAATGTATGAATAAGTTCCTAGCAGAGGATTTCCTTTAGAAACTGAAGGAAATCCTCTAAAGTTCCTCTTTACTGAAGTGTTATGGTCTTTCCTACTATCAGAAGAAAGTAGAAATTACTTGATATGCCTTCAGGGAAAGTCAGAAAGACACGTAAGAATCTCTGCCTTAAGCAGCTTAATAATCCTGGCAACTGAGCCTCCAGACACGCTCTGTGCTGCAGCAAAGCCCCTCACCTCCCAGACTTGTCTCTTGTGGACATTACTCTGTGACTGAGGAAGCCTGTGTTCAGGGGGGCTTTTTGCTGCACTCAGCTAACACATTATGGCTGTGCTTAATGGTCAGCAATTGTGGAAGTTGTTGTTCCTTTGCTATGGATAGGTTAGCAATGTGAACATAACTGCTAATCTGGAATGCCCTGGTTCCTGATCAGGTGGAAATTGGAGCTGGAGGGATGGGGAGCAACACAGAAGCAAACATTTTCCATAATATGTGTGGGACATGTATGACAAGGGGCAGTGTGAATTGTCTATTGCAAAGAAAGTGAATGTATTATTTGCTTTTCAATTTTGTGCAGCATTGCCAGAGAGCCTGAACTGGTGTGTTGTATCCACTGAGGAGATTTGGAAATGTGGTGAAATGGCCGTTGCCTTTAGGAAAAAGAATTTGAAACCGGAAATTCAGTGTATTTCAGCCAAGACAAAGGAAGAGTGCATGGACCTGATCCAGGTAGGCTGCTACAGTCCTTGTGCAATAAACCAAATTAATAAAAGCTGCTCCCTGCTGGGTTAGAGATACCTGTGTGACCGGTAGGAACACTGGATTTCAAGGAGGTAGCTCAGGTGGTATGAATGGTATGATGGTCTTCAGCTGCAATAAGGGCACTGTTACCTGTCTTAACTCAAGCCTGTATGTGTGAAATCTCCTGTAATTGTTTCACTGATGAAGCTTTGTGCACATTTTGGAGGTTTTCTTTAGCAGTGTATTTGCTCTTTGCCTTGCCCTTTGAGGTCCAACAGGTGTGATGCTCAAGGTGTCGTCATTGTAGCAGGGAAAGTATCTGCTGTTTTTTCACAGAAATCCTACATTTTCTTATATTTTTCAGAAAAAGGAAAGTGATGCCGTAGTTCTGGGTGGAGCAGATATTTACACAGCTGGGAAGATGTATGGCCTTGTACCAGCTGCTGGAGAAAGTTACTCTGGTAAGAAGGTCAGGAAACATAAATATAGACCTTATTTTTCCAGGTTGTTTGAAGACAGCTCTAAAAGCCCAGCCCTTTGTCCCTAGCCCTGCTGGGAAAGCTGTTTTCAAAAAAGTGAGAATTATTACTCTCACATCATGAATAGATGAGGAAATAAGTATGAGATGAGACTTTTACCTGTCCTGGTCCTCCAGAGACCAGGTTGAGTCTTTGACAGTTTTGAATCTTGTAGTTCTTTTATTTGTCTTTTCAATTCTGAAAAAAAAATATTTACAGTGGAAAAAAATAGTATTTACAAAGTCAAAATATTTTTAACAGAAACAAAAATACAGAAATTACACAGTAGATTCTAGTTAAAAGTAAATTCTTCCTGTCAGTGTGGCTGCTTCACAGTCACCAATGAAAAGTGGGCTTGTGTCCATGACATCACTTAAGGTAAAGTTTCAGTATTCTGCAAAACTCATTGATGCTTTAATACAGGTTTGAGGTTTTCACATAAAAATAACTTCTTAAAGCAGATATGCTAAGTGAGTAATGACCCGAATGTTGTTTTTCAGAGGGATGTATTTGTAAGAGCTGGCATTAATAAGAACACTTTCCTGTCTGTCTATAGTTTATTCAGCTCAGGTGCAGCAGTGCCAGCTTACAGGCTATAGGTGAATGCAGCAGTGTGAGGTACTAGAAGTGAAGAGTCATTCCATGTGCATCCATACTTCCTGATTAGCTGAATGTTGGTGCAATTAAGTTGGAACCAGATAAGAGTGATGGATCTGTAGATGATCACTAAGCAGTGGGAATGCTGAAGGAAAGCTATAATGTGTTGTGTTTTTTTCTCCAAGCTAATGACAGCAGCAGTGCATACTATGCTGTGGTGTTAGTGAAACGAAATCTGTCCAATGCATTCACCATCAGTGACCTGAAAGGGAAGAAGTCCTGCCACACAGGACTGGGGAGAAATGCTGGATGGAATATTCCCATTGGCATACTAATTAAGAGGGGGATTATTAAGCCCAGAGACTGTAATATTCCTCAAGGTAAGACAATAGTACTACATGTCAAAGATACAGTAATAGTTTAATGATAAACTTTAATTAGGTAATTTTGTGATTTCATAACTCTGTATTAACCATATCTGTTTGTGAAGGGGTATTGTGTTTTTAATATAATGATTTGAAATTCTAAATTTACCACCAGAGCGGACTAGTGGAGGGATCTAACTGAGAATGTTAAATCTAACAAAAAATATTCCTTTCCTTTATCAAAAAATCAGTGGCTAATTCAGGTTGGACAGGACCTTTGAGGTCATCTAATCCAATCAACTGCTCAAAGCAGGTCTGATAGTTCAGATTGCTCAGAGCTGTGTCTAGGGAGGTTCTGAGTAACTCCTAGGAGAGAGATTATACACATCATCTCTGGATGTTGTCCCAGTATTTGACCATTCTTGGTATAAAGAGTTTTTTTTTTGTCTAATCAGAATTTCCTTCTTGTAACTTTGGTTCTGTTACTTCTCATCCTTTTGCTCTGAATCCCTGAGAAGGAACTGTCTGTGTCTTCCTGAAAAACCTGCTCTGTGAGTGAGGACAGCAATACAGTGTTAGTTGTCTTATCTCCAGGCTGACCAAACCCACCTCTCAGCCTGGTAAGTGTGAGTTGTGCTCCAGCCTCTGAGCATCCCACCTTCCTTCTACAATATTTGCTCTGGAATGTCCATGTCTTTGTGACACTGGGAGCTCAGAACGTGCCACAGATGTCAGAGGAGGACCATTGCTCCCTGACTGCTCCACTAACACACCCCAGAATGCCATGAGCCTTCATTGGCACAAAACCATGCTGATGATTCTTGATCAACCTGTTGTCCACCAGGATCCCCAGATCACGGTTTTTTTTACAGATCTGTTGTTCAGCCTGCCATTCCCCAGCCTTCCATGGTCTTACCCCGTCCTAAAAGCAGGATTCTGCATTTGCCTTTGTTGAACTTTGAGGTTCCTGTCAGCCTGCTTCTTCAGCATGACCAGACCCATCTCAACAGCAGTCCTGGCTGCAGGGAATCAAACTGCCAAAGTTTATTCCAGTTTTCAGAAATGCATTTGAAAAGTCCATGGCTTTTTATATTCAATCAACTTATTCTGTTGTCTTGAAAACCCTGTTTTCACACCTGGCTGCCTTGGGTTTTGCTTGAGGATATTGACCCAAATCAGATATCAATAACAGTCACAGAAAATACAGATGTATCCCCTCTAGGAGGTAATTCCAGCTCTGGGATATCATTGCAGTAAATGATGTATCTCTTTATCCAGAATTTTATTGTGTTATTTTCAAACTGCATTAGGTAGTGAAGCAATGTAGAACAACAAGAAAGGAATCTGTGGCCATAGAACTCCAGCTTCTAATTTTGCTTGCCTGTTTCCTGTCTATCTCCTGGGAAGCTCTTTGGTTTCATTACCTAGTCAGCTAAATAGTGCTTTGAAAATACCTTAAGAGTTCTAGTTTGTGAATTCCAGTAAGGCAACTGTAACTCCTATTTCTATGCTTTACTGAAACCTGCATTGGTTATAACTTCATGATCGTATAACGGGGTTTTTTTGGTGAAGAGTCCACACTTTTCACTTCTTGTGTTGGTTTGTCTTTCCCCAGCTGTGAGTGAGTTTTTCTCTGCCAGCTGTGTGCCTTCAGCTGAGCTGGACAATTACCCATCAAAACTCTGTCAACTGTGTATTGGGGATGAGAGTGGAAACAATAAATGCAGTGCAAGTAGCCAAGAACGTTATTACAACTACAGTGGAGCCTTCAGGTAACTCATACATGTGGTTGTTATTTAGTTTGTCAGCTTGTCGAAATGCGAGGAGGACCTAGTTTCCATCCCAGTCAGCAAACAGTGCTGTAAATGAGGTGGGACATGTGTCCTCATATGTCTTTGCCAGTACAGGTCACTAGATCATGTCCAAGCTTTTTGCCACCTTCTTGGTCCACAGACAACCAGCCCAACAGCCCATCCTATCTGTGTACACAGCACCCACACAGCTACCTGGTAAATAGTAAAGTGCTAGACTTAGATAACTACTTTTTGCAAACCTATTTAGTTGTGTCCAACTCTTCTGCTGTGGTACATGCCTTGCAGGCAAACTCCAAATCCTCTGCTATACTTTGTGGAATAACAGAACCAGCTCCCAGTCACCAGATGAATGAGCAACAAATGCCATTGCAGGCTCTATGCGCCTTGTTCATATTCTGAGCTTGTGCCTTTGATAATAGTGCCCATACAGTCAAACTTCATATGGAGATCACTTTTTTAATAGAGATTCATTGAATGATGTGGAAAGTTTTAGGTATATAAAAGGTTAGGATTTGGGTGAAAAAATGGAGGATCACAGTCTTCTACAAGGTAGGGGTGGGTTTGCCTCTGACACTTAGGTGATCCTCTCTGAAAGAAGACTGAGTTATGCAGGTAATTAAGATGAGCTTAGAATTCACCTCCAGATTTTCTTCAACTCTGGCTGTCTTCAGACTAACTTGACTAAAGGTATGAGAAGGCATTCAGTTTGTGTATATCCCACTACCTGGGGCAAATTAAACTGTGCAGAGTAGTGAAAAGTCTGTCAGGAACAGCTTTTTCTGAGGGGGAAATGCTTTTAACAACACCTGCTGAGTTACAGCTTTACATTATTTGATTGGTGTGTTTAATTATCTTGTTTTATGAAGTACTTTTGGAAAACATTTGTAGAATAAACTGCAAGGTACCATCATTGAACTGTTACCCATAGATCATCTGCCCATACCTGGGAGGATAGATCTTTTTTGCTAGTTCACCCCAGCTCACTGCTTTGAGGGTGATGTTATTTATGTATTTCTTGCTGAATGGAGCAAGTGCTGTGCATTTCTCCTGTCTGTTGACTTCATATTTCAGGCTTAACACAAAAATATCTGAACAGCCTGTGATGCCTGTTGCATTGTGCACTAGAGAATGTCACAGAGTAACAAATGCTGGTAAAGATCTATGCTCTACACCTCTGCCCTGGCACCCTCTATAATGAGATACCTCACTCACAGGAGGGGTGCTGATTTTTAGGGTGCCCTTGGCATGTTGGGCTGTTCCTCCTTCAGAAAATTAGAGGAAACTGAACTTAGCTCTGGAACAGTTCCCTTTGAAACTGCAGTTCGATTAACTGGAGATCTCTGATGTACAGGGCTGTAAATGCTGCACTGAGTATCACATAATAGGTCTTCTATGTCTTTGCTCATCCATAACTGGCCTTTTCTGTTGTATCTCACACTGGTTTTAATACAATTTTTCTACTGTATTCCTCTCTTAAAATTCTTGATTCAGAATATTTTTTAAATACTTTGCAAAGATGTTACTTTTCCCTTCCTTCAAGATGCTTAATTTCTCTGTTTCTTCTTATTACCTTGGGGTCCAGTACATTTTTTGCAGGAATGCATGTAAGAAAAATTGTATTCTAAACCTATGAGTTATATAAAAAAAGTGTTTCACATAAAGGTGCTTTTAACTGAATTTATATATTTGACTTCCTTTAGGTGTCTGGCAGAGGACTCTGGGGATGTGGCCTTTGTGAAGCACTCGACAGTGTTTGAGAACACAGATGGTACTTACTTTTACACGGCTCTTTATTATAATTCAATTGTTTTCTCTTGCTCTAAAGCATTCGATGAATGACAATGACCAGTTTCTTTTTTTCAGGTAATAACACTGATAGTTGGGCCCAAAACTTGAAGTCCAGTGATTTCCAGTTACTGTGTCCAAATGGTGCCCGTGCTGAAGTCACCCAATTTGTTGACTGTCACCTGGCTCAAGTGCCAGCTCAAGCCATTATGGTTCACCCAGATATCAATGTTTTTGCTCTATATGGACTACTGGACAAAGCTCAGGTAGTAATAATCCATTTATTTCAGGGGGGAGTTTTATGTGGCCTAACACAGTTCAAGGATAAAGACAACAGGACCATTCTGCTATATCATGGCACTGTGCAGAGCCCTGTTGTTGGGAGCGTGACAGAGAAGGTAAAATACAACCTATGTCATTCTCCCAGTAAAACCACCCTGGTGCACAAGGGATTTCAACTTTTTGCCCAGCCACTGATTGTAGTAGTAATTTTCCTGGAGCTTAAGTTGTTTTCCCATGTCTTTTCCATGTTTCTGCATGACTTTGAGGTCTACGAGGAATAGAGTATATGCTAATGCTTTTCCATTCTGGAATTTTCCTAGGAGTGCAACAGAACACTACTGGGTATATTTATGCTGCAGCCATGTACAGGGTGAACCATTGGTCTGGCTGCTTCAGAGAGGTTCCTCTCCATACTGAACTTACTCAGTATTGCTTTTGAACATCTCCATGCTAGCATTCAGTAATTTCTGTAACTCCTGGGCAGACAAACCCTGCATTACGGAACAACATTTAGGCAGAAGAATTTTTTTTAAAACTATAGCTCTTTCCAGAGAGTAACTAAAAAACCAGAATCACAAATGCTGTTCCTGTAATTGCTTGTGGCTGAATTCTGTATCTAATATACTGGAGGATCTAAAAGCAAACGCATAAGAGATTCTGCAAGTGTGTATGAATTTTTCATCTACAAACCAGTTCATACTGGCTTTCGTGTTGAACAGGAGGAATGTGGCACTTAATCTTGCAAAATACTGAAACTTTTGCATTATTTTCAGGTCTATTTTGGAAATAGCAGCAATGGAAATGGATTCAAAATGTTTGATTCTTCAACTTTTCAAGGAAAAAACTTGATCTTTAAGGATTCTGCTGTTGAGATTGTGCCATTACAAGAGAAGAGGACGTACACAGAATGGCTGGGGAGTGAATATGTTGAGTCCCTTGAAGGGCTGCAAACACCACAGTGCTCTGGGGCAGGCAATAAGATAACACAGTACTCCCTCGTGACTACTGTCATTCTCCTTCTCGTTTTGTGTCAGATACAAGGCTTGGACTAGCACGGTTCAAATGGCAACTTCCAGGCCCCCTCTGCCTGACCACCTTCTCTTCAGAAAAGCTATTTGAATAATGTGCTGTGCAAACATTTCAATGCCTCTTCCTGCCTATTGCAGGGCAGGTGCCAACAGCACCTGCTCATCAGGAGAGTGGGATGGGGCTGGAAGCTGCCCCGTCTGTTTGGATGGGGTGGAATTTGGGACAGAAGGCAGCAATACAGTATTAACATGGTTTACAAGATCAGTCCAAAGCTGGAGCATCTCTGTCATTGTTGCTGATGTTGAACTATCCAGGATTCCCAAGTACTGTTAGATGCATACTGGGCTTCTGACCTGCAGAAGAATTTCTGCATGTTGGAACGCAGTATCAAAAACCTTGTCTATTGAATCCTCTCTGGCCTTCTGGCTGGTTAAGTTCAGACTCCACATCCCTGCTTAACCCATCCTACCCAGTTCCTCCTAAGCTCTGCTGCCATAGAGGTAAGTGCACAGAGGACGGACAGGCTGTGGGCAGAATCCAGTCTAGAATACAGCTTCTGCTGTAGACAAAGTCTTCCATCTTCCACTAGAAGGAAGTAGGGGAAATTTCCGGAGACACTGAACAAAAAAGAAACCCAGAGAGACTTGTAGACAGAGAAAAGGACAAAGCCATATATGACCATCCACTGAGCTTGTTGACTTTACCATACCCAGTACACTCACTGCTGGAGGGACATGTCCTGTGATCTTTAATCTGATGGTCCTGTCCTCCTACTAGCCTCATTATCCTGGGATGAACATACTTTCACTGTAAAAACAGATAATAATCCTGTAAATAAGTGAAAATAATAACTCAACATGAGATATAATTACAATTTACCCAGATTCCAGCCTTATAGCTAAACTTCTCTGGGATGCTGCCCACCATTCTATTGCTGCCAGGTTACCAGAGCTGGAGCAGGAGAGACTCAGCCCAGTCCCCAGCTGTACCATGTGGGATTAGCGTGTCTATGGCAGGGACTTGTGACAGGGGGCCTGCTGCCCAGACCCCCAGTTACTGGTCAACTGACTCCAGCTGCTGTCACTGCTGTGTTCCTTCTCTCTGGGCTTTTGGTCAGTTATGAAATAGCCAGCTGAATAGGAGCCAGCAATGTGCCCAAGTGGGCCAGAAGGCCAATGGCATCCCGGCCTGTATCAGGGATAATGTGGCTAGCAGGACCGGGGAAGTGATTATTTCCTCTATACTCTCTACTATAGCACTGGTGAGGCCATAGTACTCAAGTACTGTGTCCAGTTCTGGGCCCCTCAATTTAGGAAGGCAACAGAGGTGGGGAAGGAGCTAGAGCAGAAGTCTGATGAACAGTGGCTGGGGGAGCTCTGGGTGTTCAGCCTGGAGAAAAGGAGGCTCAGGAGTGCTATGATCAGTCTCTTCAACTGCCTGAAAGGAGGTTGTAGCCAGGTGAGGGTCAACCTCTTCTCCCAGGTGACAAGTGTAATAAATAGAGGTTATAATTCCTGTCAAATGGGTGAATGCAACCCAGGAGGGAAGGGAAACAAACGGATTGTAAAACTTAATTGCACCCCCATAAAGACATAAAACAGACCATCATCTTCCCTGTCCTCCTAGCCAAGAATTATGTCCGAACGAGATCAGGTCAAATAGCATGATGGTGCCTTATTTTGAAGGACATATGAATTTAAAACTTAAAATATTTTGAGATAACCAAATAGTTTAAGCTGTGAAAATAAACATATAGTGAAAACATAGAGTAGGGATGTAAATGTATATGCATGTGATATCATGAATATGTATGGGATGTTTGAAATAAAAACGAGGCTTGTACCCTGTGACAGGTGTGGTAGATTCAGGAGAATTTCCTGTAAGTACACCTAGCGCTGTTTACTTCTACATATAATAAATATCATATAATAAATTCCAATTTGAAAATAATTTATATCTTGAGATTCTGTTTCTCACAGTTTGGTGTCAAAACCCCTGCGACTGAACGGTCAGTTTTAGTCCCAAAATGGAATAAGAATGAAAATTCCTCACAGACAAAAGCAGCCAGCACAGAAAGTTCTATGTGCATGGAGCGCCACAAGTGGCTCACCAGTTGCACAGAAGAGATGGAGGGAAAGAGTTTTCTAATCTGGGTAAAACTGCATTTTTTCAGTGTCAGAACCCCTGCAATTGAATGGTCAGCCTAAACCTCAAGTGGAATAAAAATTAGGATTCTACCAAAAAAAAAAGTGCCAGCACAGGAAGGTCTATATGTGTATAGAGTGCCAAGAGTGGCTCACCAATTGCACAGAAAGGAGGGTATGGGCTTTCTATCATTGGTAAAATAGAATTAGTTTGGTGCAAAAACCACTGCACTTAAACAGTCAGCCTGAGTCCCAAAATGGAACAAGAATGAAGATTCCTCCCAGACAAAAGGAACCAGCACAGGAAGATCCATGTGTGCGTGGAGGTGCCAAGGGTGACTCACGAATTGCACAGGAGAGATGGAGGGTAAGGCTTTTTTTTCCTGTCTGGAACTTCATTTGTTTGGTGTCAGAACTGCTGCGCTGAAATGGTCAGTCTGAGCCCCAAAATGAGATACAGACAAATATTCCTTCCTGACAAAAGGTGGCAGACCAGGAAGTTCTATGTGTGCATGGAGTGCCAGGAGGGGCTCACCAACTGCACAGGAGAGATGGAGGGTAAGGGCTTTCTTTCCTGAGTGAAACTTCATTTGTTTGGTGTCAGAACCCCTGCACTGAAATGCTCAGAGTCCCAAAATGCCATAAAAATGAAGATTCCTCCCAGACAAAAGGCGCCGGCACAGGAAGCTCCATGTGCGCATGGAATGAAGGAGGACAGGGCTTTGGAGGGGTTGGTCGAGGCATCTTGCTGCAGGGACCCACTCTTCTCCCCCCCCTTTTCTCTGCCTTACTCTAAGGAGATTTTGTTCTGTACAAATTCTGTAGACATAACCGACAGGTACATTGTACAAAGAGCCCAGAGGTAATAAATCTTAGCCAAAGGAGCCAAGGTAGACATTTGAATAGGTGAAGTAGGCCTGAAGCCAAGGGTTTCTTCAAGCTTGAATGAACAGAACACGAAACAATGGAAAGAACGAAAGGTCGTTGGTGTCACCCGATGAAGAGGAGAGAATTTGAGACCCCATGAGGAAGAAAGGCAGGATCTACCACCAAAATATTCCTCAAAATAGAGACCACATCTCAATCTCCACCCTGACTCCACCTGCTATGAATATTGTAATCTAATGATGCAATAATATGAATATGTATGTGGTTATCTTGTAATCATTGCCAAACCTGTATAAAATACTCATTCTAACCTAACCAGCTCGGAACCTGTTTTCCCAGCACAAGCTGGCAGGCTGCTGGGCCGTTAAATAAATAAATAAATACCTTGCTGTTTATAAGGCATAAAATTCTGTCTTTAAACAGTTTTTATCTGCCTTTTTGGGCGTCAGGAGTGCCAAGAGCAGCTCACCAATTGTACAAGACGGAGGGTAAGGGTTTTCTTTCCAGGGAGGAATTTCCTTTGTTTGGTCTCAGAACCCATGCACTAAAATGGTTAGTCTTAGTCCAAAAATCACATAAGAAAGATGATTTCTTGCAGACAAAATGTGCCAGAACATGAAACTCTGTGTGTCCATGGAGTGCCAAGAGTGGCTCACCAATTGCACCAGAGAGATGGAGGGTAAGGGCTTTATTTCCTGGTTGGAACTTCATTTGTTTGGTGTCTGAACCCCTGTGCTGGAATGGACAATCAGAGTCCCAAAATGGCATAATAATAAAGATTCCTCCCAGACAAAAGGTGCCAGCACAGGAAGCTCTAGGTCTGCATGTAGTGCCAAGAGTGGCTCAACAATTGCACAGGAGAGATAGAGGGTAAAGGCTATCTTCCCTGGGTGAAATTTCTTTTGTTTTGTGTCAGAACCAATGTGCTGAAATGGTCAGTCTGAGTACCAAAATGAGATACGGACAAATATTTTTCCCAGACTAAAGTGGCAGCACATGAAGCTCTATGTGTGCATGGAGTGTCAAGAGTGGCTCACCAGTTGCACAGAAGAGATGGATTGTAAAGGCTTCTTTTCCAGGGTGGAATTTCATTTGATTAGTGTCAGAACTCCTGCGCTGAAATGGTCAATCTGAGCACTAAAATGAGATATGGACAAAGATTGCTCCCTGCCAGAAGGTGATAGCACATGAAGCTCTAAATGTGAAAGGAGTGCAAAGAGTGGCTCACCAATTGTACAGGAGAGATGGAGGGTAAGGGCTTTCATTCCTGAGTGGAACTTCATTTGTTTGGTGTCAGAACTGTTGCGCTGAAAATGACAGTCTGAGTCCCAAAATGAGATACGGACAAGGATTCCTCCCAGACAAAAGGTGCAAGCAGAGGAAGCTCTATGTGTGCATGGACTGCCAGGAGTGGCTCAGCAATTGCAAAGGAGAGATGGGGAGTAAGCCCTTTTGTTTCTGAGTGGAAATGCATTTGTTTGCGGTCAGAACGACTGTGCTGGAATTCTCAGTCCCGAAATAAAAAGAATGAATATACCTTCCAAAAAAAAAAGAACCCGCACAGGGAACTCTGTGCCTCCAATGGAGTACCAAAAGCGAGTCACCATTTGAACAGGAGATATCGAGGGTAAGGGCTTCCTTTCCTGGGTGGAACTTTATTTTTTTGGTGTCAGAACCCCTGCGTTGGAATGGTCACTCTGAGTCCTAAAATGGATTAAGAATGAAGATTCCTCCTAGACAAAAGGTGTCACCACAGGAAGCTCTAAGAGTGTGTCAAGTGCAAGGAGTGACTCACCAATTCCACAGGAGAGATGGAGAGTAAGCGCTTTCTTATCTGGATGAAAATGCATTTGTTTGCTGTCAGAACTGCTTCGTGGAAACGGTCAGTGAGTCCCAAGATGAGATACCGTCAAAGATTCCTCCAAGACAAAAGGTGCCAGCACAGGAAGTTCCATCAGTGCATGGAGTGTCAAGAGTGGCTTAGCAATTGCACAGGAGAAATGGGGGGTGAAGGCTTTTTCTTTCTGGCTGGAACTTCATTTGTTTCGTGTCAGAAGCCCCTCACTGAAATGGCTTGTCTGACTCCCAAAAGGGATAAAAGATAAAATTCCTCCCAGACAAGGAACCGGCACAGAAAGCTACATGTGCCCATGGAGTGCCAAGAGAGGTTCAGCAATTGGAGAGGAGAGATGGAGGGTAAGAGTTTTTTTTCCTGCCTGGAACTTCATTTGTTTGGTGTCAGAAGCCCTGTGTTGAAATGGCCCGTCTGAGTATTCAAAGGATGACGATTCCTCCCAGACAAAAGGAGTCAGTACAGGAATCTCCATGTGTGTACGGAGCGTCAAGACTGGCTAACCAATTGCAAAGGAGAGGTAGAGGGTAAGACCTTTTTTCCCTGGCTGGAACTTCATTTGTTTGGTGTCAGATGCTCCGTGCTGAAATGGCTTCTTTGAGTCCAAAAAGGGACAAAAGATGAAGATTCCTCTGAGTCCAAAGGTTCCGGCACAGGAAGCTCCAAGTGTGCACAGAGTTCCAAGAGGGGCTCACGAATTGCCCAGGAGAGATGGAGGGTAAGGCTTTTTTTTCCAGTTTGGAAATTCATTTGTTTGGTGTCAGAAGGTGCATGCTGAAATGGCTGTTCTGAGTTGTGAAAGGGACTAAGGATGAAGATTCCCCCAGACAAAAGGTGCCAGCGCAGAAAACTTCATGTGCGCATAGAGTGCCAAGAGAGGTTCAGCAATTGACAAGGAGAGATGGAGGGTAAGACCTTTTTTACCTGCATGGAACTTCATTTGTTTGGTGCCAGAAGCCCTGCGTTGAAATGGTTGGTCTGGGTCCAAAAAGGGACTAAGGATGAAGATTCCACCCAGACAAAAGGTGTCATGACAGGGTGTTCCGTGTGTGCATGGAGTCACAAAGAGTGACTCAAGAATTGCCCCGGAGAGATAGAGGATAAGTGCTTTTTTTCCTGTTTGGAACTTTATTTGTTAGGTGCCAGAAGCTTTGTGTTGAAATGGCCGGTCTGGGTCCAAAAAGGGACTAAGGATGAAGATTCCTCTCAGTCAAAAGGTGTCATCACAGGAAGCTCCATGTGTGCATGGAAGGTCAAGAGTGGCTTATCAATTGCCCTGGAGAGATGGAGGGTTAGACCTTTTTTCCCTGCCTAGAATTTCATTTGTTTGGTGTCAGAAGCCCCGTACTGAAATGGCTTCCTTGAGTCCAAAAAGGGACAAAAGATGAAGACTCCTCCCAGGCAAAAGGTGCCAGCACAGGAATCTCCATGTGTGCACTGAGTGCAAAAGTGGTTCACCAATTGCCCAGGAGGAAAGGAGGGTAAGGCCTTTTTTTCCTGCCTGGAACTTCATTTGTTTGGTGTCAGAAGCACTGCGTTGAAATGACCCATCTGAGTCCTCAGAGGGACTCAGGATGAACATTTCTCCCAGACAAAAGTTGCCACCAGAGGAAGCTCTATGTGCGCACAGTGTCAAGTCTGGCTTGTCAATTGCACAGGAGAGGTGGAGGGTAAGGATTTTATTTCCTGGTTGAAACTTCATTTCTTTGGTGTCAGAAGCCCTGTGTTGAAATTGCCTGTGGAAATGGAAAAAGTATTCAGATTTCCCTCAGACAAAAGACGCCACCACAGGAAGCTCCATGTGTGCTTGGAGAAACCAAGTGTGACTCACGAACTGGACAGGAGAGATGGAGGTTAAAGGAGGATTCTTTGTGCATTTGGGGACTCATACAAGCCATTTCAGAGCAGGGCTTCTGAAACCAAACAAATCAAATCCAGCCAGTTTCAACCAGGAATTAAAGCCCTTATCCTCCATCTCTCTGGGGCAATTGGTGAACCAGCCTTGACATTCCACGCGCACAAGGAGCTTCCTGTGCCGGCACCTTTTGACTAAGAAGAATCTTCATCATTATCCTCTTTTGTGACTCAGATAAGGCATTTTAGAGAGGGGCTTTTGACACCAAACAAATGGAGTTCCAAGCAGGAAAAAAAGGTCTTACCCTCCATCTCTCCTTGTCAATTGCTGAACCTCTCTCGGCACTATTTGCCCTTATCCTCCATGTCTCCTGAGCAATTGGCGAGACCGTCTTGACACTCCATGCATAATGGAGATTCCTGCGCTACAAACTTTTGTCTGGGAAGAACTTCATTTTTAGTCCCTTTTGGGACTCAGAGAAGCCATTTCAGCGCAGGGGCTTCTGTCTCAAACAAACTGAAGTTCCAGCTAGGGAAACAACTCCTTCCTCTGAATGTCTCCTGGGCAATTGGTGAGCCACTCTTGACACTCCCTCCGCACATGGAGTTTCCTGTGCAGAGACCTTTGACTCAGAGGAATCTTTCTCCTCATGCCCTTTGGGGACTCAGATAAGGCCTTTCAGTGCGGGCCTTCTGACACCAAAGAAGCAAAGTTCCAGCTAGGAACAAAAGGTCTTACTCTCCATCTCTCCTTGCCAATTGCTGAACCTCTCTGGGCACTCTTTGCACACATGCAGCTTTCTATACTGACTCCTTTTGCCTGGGGGGAATCATCATAGGTAATCCCTTTGGGAACTCAGACAGGTCGTTTCAGCGCGGGGCTTCTGACACTAAACAAATGAAGTTCCAACCAGGAAATAAAGGCCTTACCCTCCATCTCTCCTGGGCAATTGGTGAGCACTCCTGGTGCTTTCATGTTCACATGGGGCTTGCTGTGCAGGCATCTTCAGACTGAGAGGAATCTTCATCCTTTGTTCCTTTTTGGACTCAAAGAAGCCATTTCAGCGCGGGGTTTCTGACACTAAGCAAATGAGTTTCCTGGCAGGAAAAAAAGCCTTACCCTACATCTCTCCTTGCCAAGTGCTGAGCCTCTCTTTGCACTCCATGCACACATGGAGCTTCCTGTGCCGAATCCTTTTGACTGAGAGGAATCTTCATCCATTGTTCCTTTTTGGACTCAAGGAAGCCATTTCAACGTGGGGTTTCTTACACTAAACAAATGAAGTTTCAACCAGGAAATAAAGGCCTTATCCTCCATCTCTCCTGGGAAATTGGTGAGCACTCCTGCCACCTCCATGCTCACATGGCGCTTCCTGCGCCGGCATCTTTCGACTGAGAGGAATCTGCATCCTTTGTTCCTTTTTGGACTCAAAGAAGCCATTTCAGCGCAGGGTTTCTGACACTAAACAGATGAGTTTCCTGGCAGGAAAAAAAGCCTTACCCTCCATCTCTCCTTGCCAAGTGCTGAGCCTCTCTTTGCACTCCATGCACACATGGAGCTTCCCGTGCCGCCTTCTTTTGACTGAGAGGAATCTTCATCCTTTGTTCCTTTTTGGACTCAAAGAAGCCATTTCATCGCCGGGTTTCTTACACTAAACAATTGAAGTTCCAACCAGGAAATAAAGACTTTACCCTCCATCTGTCCTGGGCAATTGGTGAGCCACTCTTGACACTCGATGCACACATGGATTTTCCTGTTGTCATAGTTCTGATTTTAGCAAGGAATTTT
>NW_020955331.1:3239352-3242192 GCF_003031625.1 Empidonax traillii
GTATGCTCTGTGGATTAGGCATCAGGTAAAACAAAAGAATTGGCCTCCTCCACTAAATAGCCGAGACATTAGTCACCTAGCAACGAAGGGGTAGGAAAAGGCTTGGGGATGTGTGTGGAAAGAGGTGGGGTTCGGGGGTTGGAGCTCAGCTCTGGGGGGTTGGTGCTCAGCTCTGAGCTGAAGGGGAAGCTGCAGCAAGCGGGAGAGACTGCCTGGTTTCTTCTTTGTCTTTTCCTGTCGGAGGAGCGTTTTTTTCTGCTGTTCTCTGCTGAACTGTTGCTAGCTGCAGGCCTGGCTCACCGCAAAATCCTAACCAACTGAAAATCGTGAGTTGTCTTCCATTTGGAGAACTTTCTGTTTCCCTCCCCCTTCCCCCCTCCTCCCCCACCACCTGGCGGCAACCAAGGACCTCACAGCGCCGCCTGGTGACGGGTACTGGACATTACAAGTTCTACTCCTCCAGTGATCCAACGGCGCCACCTGGTCACTACTAGAGAACACTACAAGCCCTACACCTTTGATAACTCAACAGCGCCACCTGGGGAATGGTATAAGACATTACAAATTTTGCACCTCCAAGTGACCCGACGGTGCCCCCTGCTGACTGTGGCTGGAACTGCACCAAAGGGTGCTAAAAATTGAACTATTTAATTTCCCTTTTCCCGGTTTATCGGTTTTGTTCTTGAAGGGGATTATTGGTGGGTATAGGGGAATTGCTTCGTTGTTTTACTTTTTTTTTTTTTTCGTGTTCCTGTTAATACACACATACCTTTTAATAAAGGGCTCTTATTTTTTCTCTACCTTTTCCATATTTTGCTTTTCCTTATATCGTAGCATCCTAATTTCGGATTTATAATTGGTTAGAAAAGGAAGTTTGGGTCTCTTTCTCCTAACCCATCCTCAGCAAAAGACCTTGGTCTCATTTAAACTGGGACACTGTGCAGAGACCTGTGACTCAGAGGAATCTTTCTCCTCATCCCCTTTGGGGACTCACATAAGGCCTTTCAGTGCGGGCCTTCTGACACCAAAGAAGCAAAGTTCCAGCTAGGAACAAAAGGTCTTACCCTCCATCTCTCCTTGTCAATTGCTGAACATCTCTTGGCACTCTTTGCCCACATGGAGCTTTCTATACTGACTCCTTTTGTCTTGGGGGAATCATCATCGGTAATCCCTTTGGGAACTCAGACAGGTCATTTCAGCGTGGGGTTTCTGACACCAAACAAAAGAAGTTCCAACTAGGAAATAAAGGCCTCATCCTCCATCTCTCCTGGGCAATTGGTGAGCACTCCTGGCTCCTTCATACTCACATGACGCTTCCTGCGCCGCCATCTTTTGACTGAGAGGAATCTTCATCCCTTGTAGGTTTTTGGACGCAAAGAAGCCAATTCAGCGTGGGGTTTCTGACACTAATCAAATGAGTTTCCTAGCAGGAAAAAAAGCCTTACCCTCCATCTCTCCTTGCCAAGTGCTGAGCCTCTCTTTGCACTCCATGCACACATGGAGCTTCCTGTGCCGACTCCTTTTGTCTTGGAGGAATCATCATCCTTAGTCCCCTTTTGGACTCAGACGGACCATTTCAACACGGGGCTTCTTACACTAAACAAATGAAGTTTCAACCAGCAAAGAAAGCCCTTATCCTCCATCTCTCCTGGGCAATTGGCGAGAACGTCTTGACACTCTGTGCACACATGGAGATTCCTGTGCTACTAACATTTGCCTGGCAAGAACTTCATTCTTAGTCCCTTTTGAGACTCAGAGAAGCCAGTTCAGCGCGGGGCTTCTGTCTCAAACAAACTGAAGTTCCAGCTAGGGAAACAACTCCTTCCTCTGAATGTCTCCTGGGCAATTGGTGAGCCACTCTTGACACTCCCTGCGCACATGGAGTTTCCTGTGCAGTGACCTTTGACTCAGAGGAATCTTTCTCCTCATGCCCTTTGGGGACTCACATAAGACCTTTCAGTGCGGGCCTTCTGACACCAAAGAAGCGAAGTTCCAGCTAGGAACAAAAGGTCTTACCCTCCATCTCTCCTTGTCAATTGCTGAACCTCTCTTGGCACTCTCTGCACACATGCAGCTTTCTACACTGGCTCCTCTTGTCTGGGGAGAATCATCATGGGTAATCCCTTTGGGAACTCAGACAGGTCGTTTCAGCGCTGGGCTTCTGCACTAAACAAATGAAGTTTCAGCCAGGAAATAAAGCCCTTATCCTCCATCTCTGCTGGGCAATTGGTGAGCACTCCTGGTGCCTCCATGCTCACATGGCGATTGCTGCGCTGGCATCTTCAGACTGAGAGGAATCTTCATCCTTTCTTCCTTCTTGGACTCAAAGTAGCCATTTCAGCGCGGGGTTTCTGACACTAATCAAATGAGTTTCCACCAGGAAAAAAAGCCTTACTCTTCATGTCTCCTTGCCAAGTGCTGTGCCTCCATTTGCACTCCATGTACACATGGAGTTTCCTGTGCCGCCTCCTTTTGAGTGAGAGGAATCTTCATCCATAGTTCCCTTTTGGACTCAGACATGCCATTTCAATACGGGGCTTCATACACTAAACAAATGAAGTTTCAACCAGGAAAAAAAGCCTTACCCTCCATCTCTCCTTGCCAAGTGCTCCGCCTGCCTTTGAACTCCAGGAACACGTGGAGCTTCCTGTGCCGGCATCTTTCGACTGAGAGGAATCTTCATCCTTTGTTCCTTTTTGGACCGAAAGATGCTATTTCAGCGCCGGGTTTCTGACACTTAAAAAATGAAGTTTCAACCAGGGAAAGAAGCCTTACTCTCCAAGTCTCCTTGCCAAGTGCTGTGCCTGCCTTTGCACTCCATGCACACATGGAGTTTCCTG
>NW_020955331.1:3242586-3244345 GCF_003031625.1 Empidonax traillii
TTCGACTGAGAGGAATCTTCATCCTTTGTTCCTTTTTGGACCGAAAGATGCTATTTCAGCGCCGGGTTTCTGACACTTAAAAAATGAAGTTTCAACCAGGGAAAGAAGCCTTACTCTCCAAGTCTCCTTGCCAAGTGCTGTGCCTGCCTTTGCACTCCATGCACACATGGAGTTTCCTGTGCCGACTCCTTTTCTCTGGGAGGAATCGTCATCCTTAGTGCCCTTTTGGACTCAGACATGCCATTTCAATACGGGGCTTCATACATTAAAGAAATGAAGTTTCATCAAGGAAAAAAGCCTTACCCTCCATCTCTCCTTGCCAAGTGCTCTGCCTGCCTCTGCACTCCAGGAACACATGGAGCTTCCTGTGCCGGCATCTTTTGACTGAGAGGAATCTTCATCCCTTGTTCCTTTTTAGACTAAAAGAAGCCATTTCAGCGCGGTGTTTCTGTCACTAAACAAATGAAGATTCAGCCAGGAAATACATCTTTCTCCACCATCTCTCCTGTGCAATTGGTGAGCAATCCTGCCGTCTCCATGATCACATGGAGCTTCCTGCGCCGACTCCCTTTGACTGAGAGGAATCTTCGTCCTTAGTGCCCTTTTGGACTCAGATATGCCATTTCAATATGGGCTTTCTGACACTAAACAAATGAAGTTTCCACTGGGGAAAAAAACCTTCCTCTCTAAGTCTCCTTGCCACGTGCTGTGCCTCCCTTTGCACTCCATAACACATGGAGCTTCCTGTGCAGGCATCTTTTGACTGAGAGGAATCTTCATCCCTTCTTTCTTTTTAGGCTAAAAGAAGCCATTTCAGCGCGGGGCTTTCTTTCACTAAACGAATGAAGATTCAGCCAGGAAATACATCTTTATCCACCATCTCTCCTGTGCAATTGGTGAGCACTCCTGCTGCCTCCATGCTCACATGGCGCTTCCTGCGCCGGCATTTTTCGACTGAGAGGAATCTTCATCCTTTGTTCCTTTTTGGACTCAAAGAAGCTATTGTAGCGCCGGGTTTCTGACACTTAACAAATGAAGTTTCAACCAGGGAAAGAAGCCTTACTCTCCAAGTCTCCTTGCCAAGTGCTGTGCCTCCCTTTGCACTCCATGCACACATGGAGTTTTCTGTGCCGACTCCTCTTGTTTGGGGGAATCGTCATCCTTCGTGCCCTTTTGGACTCAGAGAAGCCATTTCAATACGGGGCTTAATATACTAAACAAATGAAGTTTCAACCAGGAGAAAAAGCCTTACCTTCCATCCCTCCTTGCCAAGTGCTGTGCCACCCTTTGCACTCCATGCACACATGGAGCTTCCTGTGCCGACTCCTTTTCTCTGGGAAGAATCGTCATCCTTAATGCCCTTTTGGACTCAGACATGCCATTTCACTACGGGGCTTAATATACTAAACAAATGAAGTTTCCACCAGGAAAAAAGCCTTACTCTCCATGTCTCCTTGCCAAGTGCTGTGCCTCCCTTTGCACTCCATGCACACATGGAGCTTCCTGTGCCGACTCCCTTTGACTGAGAGGAGTCTTCATCCTTTGTTCCTTTTTGGACTCAAGGAAGCCATTTCAGCGCGGGGCTTCTGTCTCAAACAAACTGAAGTTCCAGCTAGGGAAACAACTCCTTCCTCTGAATGTCTCCTGGGCAATTGGTGAGCCACTCTTGACACTCCCTGCGCACATGGAGTTTCCTGTGCAGAGACCTTTGACTCAGAGGAATCTTTCTCCTCATCCCCTTTGGGGACTCACATAAGGC
>NW_020955331.1:3244456-3245699 GCF_003031625.1 Empidonax traillii
CGGGGCTTCTGTCTCAAACAAACTGAAGTTCCAGCTAGGGAAACAACTCCTTCCTCTGAATGTCTCCTGGGCAATTGGTGAGCCACTCTTGACACTCCCTGCGCACATGGAGTTTCCTGTGCAGAGACCTTTGACTCAGAGGAATCTTTCTCCTCATCCCCTTTGGGGACTCACATAAGGCCTTTCAGTGCGGGCCTTCTGACACCAAAGAAGCAAAGTTCCAGCTAGGAACAAAAGGTCTTACCCTCCATTTCTCCTTGCCAAGTGCTGGGCCCCTCTTTGCACTCCATGCACACATGGAGCTTCCTGTGCCGACTCCTTTTGACTGAGAGGGGTCTTCATCCTTTGTTCCTTTTTGGACTCAAAGAAGCCAGCCATTTCAGCGTGGGCTTTCTGACACTAAACAAATGAAGTTTCCACCAGGAATAAAAACCTTACCCTCCATCTCTCCTTGCCAAGTGCTCCGCCTGCCTTTGCACTCCAGGAACACACGGAGCTTAATGTGCCTAGGGTTAGGGTTAGGGTTAGGGTTAGGGTTAGCGTTAGGGTTAGGGTTTAGGGTTAGGGTTATGGTTAGGGTTAGGGTTAGGGTTAGGGTTAGGGTTAGGGTTAGGGTTAGGGTTAGGGCATCTTTTGACTGAGAGGAATCTTCATCCCTTGTTCCTTTTTAGACTAAAAGAAGCCATTTCAGCGCGGGGTTTCTGGCACTAAACGAATGAAGATTCAGCCAGGAAATACAACTTTATCCACCATCTCTCCTGTGCAATTGGTGAGCACTCCTGCCGCCTCCATGCTCACATGGCGCTTCCTGCACCGGCATCTTTCGACTGAGAGGAATCTGCATCCTTTGTTCCTTTTTGGACTCAAAGAAGCTATTTCAGCGCCGGGTTTCTGACACTTAACAAATGAAGTTTCAACCAGGGAAAGAAGCCTTACTCTCCAAGTCTCCTTGCCAAGTGCTGTGCCTCCCTTTGCACTCCATGCACACATGGAGCTTTCTGTGCCGACTCCTTTTCTCTGGGAAGAATCGTCATCCTTAATGCCCTTTTGGACGCAGACATGCCATTTCAATACGGGGCTTAATATACTAAACAAATGAAGTTTCCACCAGGAAAAAAGCCTTACTCTCCATGTCTCCTTGCCAAGTGCTGTGCCTCCCTTTGCACTCCATGCACACATGGAGCTTCCTGTGCCGACTCCCTTTGACTGAGAGGAATCTTCATCCTTTGTTCCTTTTTGGACT
>NW_020955332.1:0-8799 GCF_003031625.1 Empidonax traillii
TGCATATGGTGAAGATTAGCAGGAAGAACAAGGCTCCTGCACCGAAATTAGCAAGAGGCCATAATAAAGAAAGGACTACACAGGGTATTCAGAATAGCAGACCTCTGCTGCCAGGTGAAAATAATTCTACTTGCCAGAGCCTGTACTTTAACAGCTTTGAAAGCAGTCATAAGATATGGGTGTATTTCTGCTAAAACTGCAAGACAGTAGAGTTCAAATATCTACCATTTGAAAGCCAAAGACCACAGACTATAACCTCCCTCAGCTGATAGCTCTGACCTTTATCTAGTATTTTTCTAGTGGTTGGAATCTTCTGTCATGCATAGATGTTAGTCCTTTCCTAAATGATGTTTAGACATATTTACAGTTCCCAAACCGAGGACAGACAGCGATGCCATGTTCTCCTTTTTCTCACTAGACAGTTAAAACAATTAAAACCACAAGATTCCTGACTCTCAGGGTTTCTGGTGCTTTCACAAACTTAGAGCTATTGTACTGAGATGTCACTCAGGTGAATTTTTACTTAGAATAATAGAATCACAGAATGGTTTGGGTTGGGAGGGGTGTTAAAGATCATCTAGTGCCGACCCCCCTGACATGGGCAGGGACACCTTTCACTACATCAGGTTGCTCAGAGCTCGCTCACTCCAGCCTGGCCTTGAACTACTGGTGAACACTTGTTTACCACTGACTTGAATCTGTAACTGAAAATCAGTTGGGTGTTTTTTTACTCACTGTAGAAAGACTCTAGGTAACCATATTAACCATGGAATGAAACATACTTTTTAGTCCAGCCCTCTGTGTACCTTTTCACTTCTCTTAACTGTCTCTTTCATTTTGCAATCTCTTCTCTCAAGCATCTGTCTCTGTTATAACAGTTTCATTTTACTGAAAGCAATATCTTCTTTATTTTTATTTACCTGAACACCACTGAAAAGGGAAAAAACCTCCACAGGAGAACTTACTGTGTGACATACGCAATTTTAAAAATCCAATAGGAAATGTTGTTATTTCCATAGTTTCACAATCTATGACAATACAAATTTGAACTCTCAGCATCCGTAGTGCCATCCCTTCTTCCATGTGACATCTGTTCCTTCTGATCTTCAGTCATAAGGTATGTTCACACTGCATTAAAAAGAGAAAACAGAAAAAAACCCTTAACACACCTTGGATAAAACAGTAGCTAAATCAACATCACAAGGGTTTCAAGTCAAGTTAGCAGGCTGTTTCAGTTCTAAATGCCTGAACTCTTATTCCCTATAAAATGGTAAAGCTGGGTTACCTGTCTCAGCTGTTATTTTAAACCTTACTAGCCAATTATACTCTTTGCTAGGATACAACTGTTACGAAAAAAACACGTTTCCAAAAAAAGAAAAATATTGAGATAGACATGCTCTAAGCTGTGCAACCCTTACACGAAAGCAGTAGTAATATTGGTAGTAATATTGCAATCATACAAATGAAGACTCTTCCATACTCCTCTGATTTCAGTGTACTCTTTTGTTAAGGCTTTTATTGGAAAAGTAATAGTGGAGTGTGCAAGACCCGTATTCAGGACCCCTATTATGAGATCCTGTCTTAAGCATTGTCACTGCTGTTGTGCCTGAATTCAGGAGAATAGGCTAGTAACCTTGTATTCGTCTTTAACACTGCGAGAGGTGTAGCACATATGTGTGCACTGACAAGTGCCTATAGTCTTTAAACCAGACAGCCATCCACTTGAGGCCCATACCTTTTAATTTAAAACTGCACAGTCCACATATAAAAGTGCCTGAACACTCTGTTCTCACTGTGCTCAAATCAGAATCTTGGGTGACGATAAACAATTAAATTCCAGAATTTGATACTGTGAATAAACAGAAGTCCCAAGGGAATTGAAAATACATATACATGCAGAAACAGCCCAAGTCCAAGGTCCTTAATGTGTACTAGGTAACAGCAGGGAGGGGGCAGAAAACGCCATATATAGCCTGAAATAAAGTGGTGAAGGGAGTCAACTCAGGCACACAGAAGGCAGTGAAAGAGTCTGTACACAAGAAAGCAGAGTACCTTTGTCTTTCAGACAAGTATAACAAAGAATCTGTAAACAGAAGCTATTAGAACAATAAGTTACCAATATAGTTCTGAAAATTACTAAAGTGATTTAAAATTATTGGTTGACTACCATCACATCAGTCTGAATTTTTTCCTTGTAAAATCAGGATTATTTGTTCTGACTATTCTTGTCGTTGGGACAAATACTTTAATTGAAAGTTTCTGTTCAGGTCTGAGGGAGTGTTGGTTTTCCCCTTTTTCAAAAAGACAGCTATTATGGTTTTTCTCCATGATTTTCCTATTACAAACAATTATCTTTGCCCATGAAGATCACTTCTTTGCAAGCTATGCTTCCAAGAAAAAAAAAAATCACAGTGGTAAAAGACACATCATGGGAAAACTAGACTGCAGTTTGAATTATGACAGACCGTGTCATGTTTAAATAGACTAGTAATGTGAAAAAGGTTTATTTAAAAAAACCCAAAACCAAACAACAATGCAAGTATTTAAGTGGTTTCAAACAATTTCTTCCAAAGTTTTTGGCAAACATATAAGGAAGGAGCAGATGTGAGGAAATGCTATCCCAAGTCACTGGGCATGAACTTATGGATTGTAACACTGCAGGAACTGCACATTTCTCATATTTAAACTTGCAATCCAGAGTGTTGTGTGAAAGGCATGCCTTTTTAACCAGTTTGCTTTTCCTAGTGATTTGGGTTTGCATATAGCTTCTTTCAGCAGTTATTTCAGCTAGGAAGTATTTCTTTTGCCTACCAGTATATTTACGAATACACATCCAAAATACATGCTGGCAGTCAAGATGTTAGTCTCAGTTTACACTGATGTTGATATTAAGACACACATAATAATTATTAAATCCATAACAAGTTCATGAAATTTTAAAAAAACAGCATAGCAGAATACATGGCTAACTGACAATGCTATAGGTACAGACCACCATTGGTGCAATAAATCGCAAGAGAAAGAACAATGCAACAACATTGTATACTATAATTTAAAAATGTGTTTTACATTTCACAAACACAGAGCAAGCTACATTTTGAGAAACTGAAAATTATACTACAATTACTTATTTTTCAAAACAATAGTGCTATTTTTACACACGATTTTTGGCTAAATAACATGAGCATTTTGAAAAACAGCTAGACAGTCATAGATTTTGTCTTGGTTTTGCTCACCAGCCAGACCCTGGGGCTGAGGATGGTTTTGTCCAGGTGGATTTCTGGACAAAAAGCCAATCAAAACTCTCAATAACACCTTTGCTAATTACATGTTTAAGAAAACGGAAGAGAAAGGTGTTGTGCAGTTGAAATTAGGGGCGGTGGGCCCCGAGGTGGGCCAAGGCCCCCTCCTCCCCCAGCCCTGGGCTGGGGGCAGGTGTGGCACTGAAGCTCCCCTTCTCTCATGTAAGAGAGTAAAGAAAAAAAACTTTAGAGGACTGACTGTTTGGACGAAGAACCGATGCAGAAGAATTCCGGCAAAGAGATAAGGGACCTCCAAGGTTAAAGCTGGCAGCTGCAGGAGGGAGAAGAAAAGTTCGAAGGAGGGGGGCTGTTTCTCCCCCCTTTCGCTCTCTCCCTTCAGCAGGGAAAAGTCTGAAAAATAAATCCCTGCTACCTTTGGAAGATTGTTGGGGTGAAGAGACCCCCATGCGGCTCACAAATGAGCTTGTGGATGTGCAAGGAAGCCAAAACTTCATGAGAAGGACTGAAACGAGGCAGAGTCCTAATGAAGATTTATGACCCTGAGGGGAACGAGGCTTACGCTTGAGTGAAAATGGCTCGGATAAGCTTGGGATCTCAGTGAGAGATCCATGCTGCTGGTGCTGGAGATTTGTGACCCTGAGAGAACCTACACTGGAGCAAGAACGGCTCAGGTAAGGATGTTGAGATCCATGTGTGAGATCCATGCTGCTGCTGAAGATTTATGACCCTGAGAGAGAGAACTTACGTCGAAGCAAACGGTTCAGGTAAGATGTTGGGATCCAAGTAAAGGATCCATGCTAGACCCATGTTGGAGAGGTCTATTCAAGGACTGTTCTCCCATGGGGAGGGACCTCCACAAGGAAACAGTGGTGGACTCATAAGCCATTATCCCCTGTAACCCGCTGGCAAAGATCCATGGTAAGCAAGTGTCCCCTTGCAAGCCCATGGAAGAGAAAATCTTCAAGGCCTAGGTAACCCCCAACCTTCGATCTTAGCCCAGGAGAGGGGTACGCCCAGCCCTGGAGGCCAACACAGAGCAAGAGAGAAAGAGAAAGAGAAAGAGTTCCAACTGCAATGAGAGTACTGTAGAGTTATTGAAGAGACCTGGAGCTCCGAGAATGGAGAAAGAAACTGCTTCTCCTCCTTGGACTGATATAAAGGGGGGAGAAGTATTTCTGTAAATACATAGTACTTTTACTTAAACAGAATTGTTATAGATATAGTTCCTTAGTAGTTTTTATTTTGCTAGTAATAAATGTTCATACTATTTTCCCCAAATCAAGTCTCTTTTGTCTGCATAAACCTTCTCTCAACTAATAGTAATCGTGGGGGGGGTGTGAAAGCAAAATTGACCCACAGCAAAACCACGACAGTTTTTCTGCATATTACCAACTGCTATGGATAAATAGCAATTAATTGACCTATAGCCCTAGGGAAGTTATTGTCCCTCTGTACTCAGCACTGGTAATGCCGCACCTTGAATCCTGTGTCTAGTTTTGAGCCCTTCACAAGGAGGTTGTGGAGTATGTCCAGAAGAGGACGACAAAGCTGGTGAAGGGTCTAGAGAGTAAGACTTATGAGGAGTAGCTGAAGGAGCTGGTGTTATTTAGCCTGGAGAAAAGGAGGTTCAAGGGAAACCTTATTGCTCTCTACAGACACCTGAAAGGAGGCTGTAGCCAGGCAGGGTCAGTGTTTTCTCCCAGGCAAGTAGTGATGAAGTAAGAGGAAATGGCCTCAAGCTGTACCAGGGGAATTTTATACTGGATATTAGGAAAAAAGTCTTCACCAGAAAGTTTGTCAGTCACTGAAACAGGCTGCCCAGGTAAGTGCTAGAGTCACCATCCCTAGAACCATTTAAAAGGCATGTAGGTGTAGCACTTAGTGACGTGGTTTAGTGGTAGACCTGGCAGTGCTGTGTTTACATTTAGACTCAAAGAACTTAAAGGTCATTTTCAACCTAAAGGTTTCTTTGCTTTTATAAACCATCAAATAGTGGGGAATATGTATCTATGCATACCTACTTTGCATTTTTTTTGACAATATTTAAAAATATCAGTAAAATTAATGCCTCACTGTATCTTCTAATTTGATCTATTCTACTAGTTTGACATTTGCATTTATGAGACATCTACTACTGCCACATCTAAGGAGTAACTTTTAAAGATCTATGATAAAATTTTTAACAATATCAGAATGATTTTTAAGCTGATGTCCCAACTTCATTATATAGTCAGGAAAATTGGGCATCTAACTCTACTGAGTGCCACTTCAACATTCAAATTTCTGTTCATTTTGTAATTAGACCTTAGAACTCTCATTCTCACGGCATATCAACAGAAACTGCAACTGCTTATAGATCCAGCTTCAGTAACTACTTCTACATTTAGGGATTTCAGGATATAGTAAAAAAAAAAACCACCTGAAAATACACTGTTTGCTGGAAAATAACTGAGTCAGACATTTGAAATGTACTTTTCATTCCAAAAGTGTTTGAAAAGCTGTCCTTTCTTATGAGCCCCTTCTTCCAGGCTTTACTGCTTAATAAGATGGCTACAAACTTACACAGGATGGGCCTGGGAAATTTCTAGTTTCCAGATTCTTAAAAAAAAAAATAAAAAAAATACAGTTTTCTTGCTATAGGTCCTAATGGAAACTGGTTAGTGGCAATTTAAAAGGGCTGAAACTAGAGAGGAAATTCTCAGAGAACTAGGTTCACAAGAATGGAAAAGGATCAGTAAACATTTAAGAGCAAAAGGCATGCATAAGGACCCATAGACTCCCATGTTTGAACTGGTTTTGTACTTTTGGAATAATCTTATGATTATCTTCTGCCTCAAGGGAAAGACAAAGGAAATAGTTTCATTTTATTTTCCTTTAAATTTTCTGATTTTTTTTTCCTAAACTGTACATTTTCATGGGATTGTCTAGTTGGGAGCAAAGGCAGCTAAAGGGTGACTCACTACAACTTCCCAAGAAGGGGAACTGGAGAGGTAGGTGCTGATCTTCTCTTCCTTGTATCCAGTGATAGGACACATGGGAATGGTTCAAGGAAGCATCTGGGGAGGCACAGACTGGACACCAGGAAGTACAAACACTGAACAGGCTTTCTAGAGAGGTGGTCAGTGCTCCAAGCCTGTCAGTGTTTAAAAGGCATTTGGACACTGCCGTTAACAACAAGCTTTTGTTTTTGTCCAACATCACTTGAAGTGGTCAGGCAGTTGGACTAGATTGTTATAGGTCAGTTCCAGCTTAAATATCCTGTTCTACTCTATTCTCTATGCATGAAGATATTTCGGGATGGTCATTGAAGTCTACTAGAACATCAAGATCCAGTATAAATATTAACTAAATAAAGAGGCAAAAATGTAAGATATTACTGCTCCTATTTCTTTTAAAAAAAATTTCAGATTAGGGGTTTTCCATTTATTTCTCCAGTGATAAGCAATCACAGTCTTTTCTCATAACATCCCCTTAACTACATTACAAGAGTGTAACTATGTATGCCAGTTGATATATATATATCAACTTTATAAAAGCTAAATGAAAAAAAAAAAAAAAGACAGGAATTTCTCATTCTTTTCCCTGCAGTTGATGCAAATTACTAAATCATTGTATGCAGCTTGAAAAACACTAGTGGGAGAGGCAGTTTTGCTTTAAATAACCTAGTTTTCTAGAGGCAGAAAGCCTTGAAATTATATATTAAGATAAAACACAGAAAAATAGGAATGATGGGAAAAGCTGCAGGGGTGGAACATGGCAACGTGTGCACCTGAATTCTTTTTCCTGTTGAGGTGGGATTTATCTCACCTATTGTAGACATCTAGAGTTGAAACAGCAATCCTATGTTACAAAGTCTCAGGCCCTTTTAAATGTAAATCACTTCATCCTCAAGTGAACATTTATCGACTATTAACTATCCATTTATCTTGACTGACAATAAAAAAAGCCAATGTAATAGGCTACTATATGTAAAGTTAGATTTTAATTGTTCCTCATTCTTTGAGATACCTTCTCAAATTTAAGCATGGAGTTGACACTAGCAAGCACCACTAATTAGTGCTGACCACTTACATACCATTAAATGTCATAAACTTATAAATCACTGTAGATTTATTATACTTTTACAGATATTGGAGTAAAAAAATAAAATTGCCAATAATCTATGTCATAAACATTTCATAATTACTTCTATTTCCAGATCAAAAAAAAATAATTTATACTGTTCCTTCCCAAGGAACAATTTACTTTCAATGATATGATATTTCCTGAACAAAAACTTTTCATTTTTAATACTTCTGCGTTGTTGTAATTGAGAAATCTCTTACTTCAAGCAACTCAGATGCATATCAAAAAGGATTTATGACAAAAGAGATGTCCTGAATGTAGATTACAGGCAAAAATAAGTATTAATCATGGGAATGATAAAATTGCTTATTTTTCTTGTAATTTAATTATTTCTTTTTGGCGGGGAAGTCTAAGACATTGTTTGGGGAATGAGCTGTTCCAGATCAAAATTCAAGGATAGTTTTGGAAATAATAGTAAAAAATTAAGCTGAGGTGGTATTTAGCTGGCAGAGTAGGCAGACAGTCTAACTGTTTGCATGTGTGGTCTAGGTACTCATTGGTAAGAGATGTTTTATCATCCTAATCTTATTTTCTTTAGAATTTATTTTAACAAAATAATGACAAGAATTAGGCCTGAGTCATGAATTAAAGTAAATGTATTTACTGAAAGACATTCAGTCTGCTTTTATTTTTCATTGTGCTTCTCAGCTGTGTTACAACATTCATGTTTGTATTCTGCCTTACAAATAAATAAATTCCACATTAATATAAAAGTGATGAGGTAATTTAAT
The DNA here is from genome assembly GCF_003031625.1 of Empidonax traillii. Taxonomy (NCBI): domain Eukaryota; kingdom Metazoa; phylum Chordata; class Aves; order Passeriformes; family Tyrannidae; genus Empidonax; species Empidonax traillii. The sequence continues at coordinate 8,120 of NW_020955332.1, forward strand.
AGCATAATCTGTTTGTATTTAGAGAAGCGAGTGATACCTAAGTCACTGTCTTTTTCAAGATATGAGGAGTAAAATCCGTGCATTGAGGTCACTGAGAGTTGGGCCAGGATCTTATTAATGGATTTCCTACCCTATAAGCAGGCTGATTAATACATATGGTTTAAGTACTAGTTAAAGGGGAAGACAAGTGACTGTGGCATGGAAAGCCCAAGATATCTATGACAAGAAAATAAGTTAGTAACTGCTGCACAGCTCTGCTTCACAGCATCTGCTCAGCTGTTCTCAGTCCTGATGTCTGCATCTCACTTTCCTGCTATTTTTAGTTCATAAACTAGGTCAAGAGGTGTCCAAAGTAGGACAGAGGTCCATGAAGCCCACAATGTCGTTTGGAAGTCACTTTTTCCTTTTACTGTTGTAATCTTTCTACAAGCTGTAGTATATAAAGATAAGGGGAAGCTAGACAACTGTGAAGGTTCAAAGGAGCTAAGTGAGGGTTTTTTTGAGAGTGTAGATAAACTTTAAAATATTATGCATTTCATTAACTATAAAAATAAGAAAAGTATATAGAAATAATACTGTAATAATCTAGGCTAGGTATATTTTTTTGTCACAGGATATCTACAGTAGTCGGACCTTTTTCAGTGGTCTCATGAGTTTACTGCATGGCTCTTTGGGTAATC
>NW_020955332.1:9742-45763 GCF_003031625.1 Empidonax traillii
GAGAGTGTAGATAAACTTTAAAATATTATGCATTTCATTAACTATAAAAATAAGAAAAGTATATAGAAATAATACTGTAATAATCTAGGCTAGGTATATTTTTTTGTCACAGGATATCTACAGTAGTCGGACCTTTTTCAGTGGTCTCATGAGTTTACTGCATGGCTCTTTGGGTAATCTCCCACTACCATGCTTGGGTTCACACTGTGAGGTAGTACTAAGACACAAGCTGAACTGAAAAAAAAAGAACTGAAAAGAAAAAAAATGCCCGTAATGTCCATCCTACGGGGGTTGGGCTAAATATCTTAAAAGGTTCCTTCTAACCCAAACCATTCTATAACTTTATGATTCTGTGTTCTAATCACTGTGATCCAACAGTCCAAGAGCACAAACTAGAATTACTCCAGAGTAAATGCAACACCTCCAAACTGTGCATAGTTTCAGCAGCAGGACCTCAGTACACCTGGTTTCACTCTACAAAACCCATTCATATCCATTGTTAATTTAGCGTGGCTCATTACATATGACAGGACTAATCTCCTGCTCTCAAGGTCCTGGTGTAGCACAGAAACACATTCACCTGCCATTAAAAACATGTTCACCTGCTGTGAGACAAAGGGTGAGATGCATATTCGTACCAGGTATAACTGTTCACTGATGGATTACACAGGACCATATTGCACTTTGTTCAGGTTCCTTTCAGTTCTCTTTGTTATTATTTTTCCATACATGAGGACCGCTACACATCTAAACAAACACAATGAGGAACATTTTGCCCCTAATTAGTCTTATTTATCACAGAATCTCAAAATATGCTGAATTAGAAGAGATTCACAAGGATCATCGAGTCCAACTCCTGGCCCTGAACAGGACTATCCCCAAGAGTCACACCATGTGCCTTAGAGTATCATCCAGATGCATCTTGAACTCTGTCAGTCTTGGTGCTGTGACCACTTCCCTGGGGAGCCTGTTCCAGCACCAAACTATCCTCTGGGTGAAGAACCTTTTTCTAATATCCAGCCTGAACCTCCTCTGAGACAACTTCAGGTCATTTCCTCCAGTCCTGTCACTGTTCACCACAGAGAAGAGATCAGTGCCTGCCTGCTCCTGCTCTTCCCCTCTCAAGGAAGTTGTAACTGCAATGAGGTCTCCCCTCAATCTCCTCCAGGCTGAACAGGCCAAGGGACCTCAGCTGCTCCTCATACGGCTTCTCCTCAAGGTCCTTCACCATCTTCGTTGCCCTCCTTTGGATGCTCTCTAATGGCTTAATATCTTTCTTATATTGCAGTGCCCAAAACTGCACACAATATTCAAGGTGAGGCTGCACCAGAGCAGAGCAGAGTGGGACAATCCCCTCCCTCACCCAGTTGGCGATGCTTTGCCTGTTGCCCCCCAGGACACAGTTGGCCCTCCTGACTGCCAGGGCACTGCTGACTCATATTCAACTTGCAGTCAACATGGAGGTAGATCAAATCTATTTTCTTTTAAATTTAATTATATGGAACTTCCTTCTTTTGCTAACCTAGGGTCATGAGATGTCATTTCACAATCTTTCAGAGTTTATTAATATTCTTTCATGTTTTCATAATATCATCTGACTTGGTTGCAGCTTCCTGGATAACTTTCCTAAATGACTGAATGGGAAGCAAACTGAAACTTTTACACTTAAAAAACTCAGTTCTGCTAAGTGAAAGTTAAGATCAACATCTTAAGGTTCTACAAAAGCAAATGAACCAAACTCAAACTCTGAAGTAGAATAGAAATTCACATATACTTTTGTAAATTCATAAATAAATAAAAGAAAACCAGGCAGCAAAAGTGTGTAATCCTCCCTTGGAATGTTGGTCTTCTTTTTTTCTACTTTTGCTTTTCCTTCTGGCACAAGGTTGTTCTTGCCCAAAGTGCCCAACTCACTGGAGTATGAAAGGTCAGACAGAATAGCAGAGAGAGAATGAGGACCTAAGCCTTCCTAAATAGCTGGAGAGACATCTTTGTGGAAATACATAAATTCTATACCGCAACCAGTTCATATTCATGTCCTTTATCTCCAACTTCTGTTGCTTCTGTTGAGAACTTGAACTATTAGAGGCAAACCTCAGGTTTTGGACCATCAGCAAAGTACTTCAGACAGTTTTCCACTATCTTGTTTTCTGATTTCTTTTGTAGAAGCCCTTTAATTTGTTTGATGGATAGACTAAGATCATTGGTAACCAATCTAACAAATGACTAGCTGCTTAACCTCTTCAAAAATCATGCTGTATTTATGGATATTCCATTATTTCAGCTGAAATCAGGCAGCATGTGTATTTCTTTCCAAATATTGACCAGGCTCTGAGTGTACTCTGGCCAGCTGGCTGCACATTGAATCACGTGGTTGGACTGGCAGTTTGGAGCAATCCACAAGGAAAATTTGGGGAGCTAAATGCTGGATAGGAAATTAAATAGCACTGCTGTAATCTGGCCTGTGCCTTGAAGCAGTTTGGCTGTAGCTGCTCATGCAGAGGAGACAGTGTTTGAGAGGAACCTGATATCACCAGCAGTCACAGATATGGGACTGACTTCAATTGGTCATGCATTTTCCCAAAATCCAGATAAGCATCAGTGCACCACATGTCATCTTTCAGGTCACACTTGTCCCAGACAAGATCTGTTTACCAAGAATGAGTAAAAGGTTGACACAGCAGGAGATCATGCACATGAACTCCTCAGGGCATGCAGCATTATTGGTAACCTCCTCACAAGGAAAATCTGGCTTAGAGCTGTTATGAAAACAAAACAAATATTAGCAGCAATTAAGGGACATAGAGAAAGAATTATTCACACCAACAAAGCTACCTCTCAGGGCTCGTATAAGACAGTCGTAAATCCTGCTAACTGCAGCCAAATCAACAGAATGGCAACTGAAACTGGGAGCGCAACAACAGCCAAGGGATCAAGCTGGTAAAACCAGGCCCAGCAGGAGGCAGAGTTGGAGAACACAGACCAGAAGGTCCCATGTAACACCACAGACAACATCTGAGACTTGTGAGTCTCACACACCTGTAAGAGTTCGTCCCATGCAGCCACCCCTGCAAGCCTCACAGTGGCTGTTGGCAGCTTGTGGTGGTGACTTTGGTTGCACCCTGGCAGGGAAGGGAAAGAATCTCACACCATTGCGTTACCACCATGGTGGTAAATCCTGGGTGACACACTGGGTAGGTTTGCTTACTACTTAGCAGTGTCTGAAAGTGTCATGACTTGTCACAAGTGGGTAAAATAGCTACAAAATCAATGAGGAATTTGGAAACTTGAAAGAGAAGAATTAGCAGAAGAAATGTAAATTGCAGAAAAGATTCATTGCAGAAATTGCAGAAAAATTATTTAAGTTGTGCAAAAGCTTTTGGTCTATGTAACATAGTAACTTTTTCGTATTAGTTTATTCAATTTAAAATACAAAATTTGTTATGCCATTTCTACACTGGTCTACCCTATGTACATCTTCAAGAACAAGTTAGATGTTAGAAACCAGTTCAGACCATCAAGCAATTGGAGGCTTCTCAGATCTATATAGAAATGCAGCTAAATATTTGAAGCTGTAGCATAGTTCAGCTTTGTTGTATCATATCTTGAGAGCTATGAAATTTGCCTACTATTGTTCCTGAAAGCCATTTAGAAATTTTTGTTTAGTTGTGGAGCAAAGAAATGGAAAGATTTTGCCTTTTAGTCTGTTAACCGCAGTAAGTTTGGAAACTGAGACTATTCGGTGCATATGCTCTGCAAACACACCATTCTGGATCAAACTCAGCATTTGTTATTTTAGGATTGATGGCAGTCATTCCCAAAGGCCCCCTCTAGAGATGCATCTTGTACTAACTTAGGAAGGAGACAATTCCTGCTGTGAAGCAATAACCAAATGAATACAAATAAATGAGGTTAAAAGTCCAACCAGCCTTCTTACATGTTTCACAAGTTCTGTTTCTTTTCTTTGTTTTGCCTAGACTGTTTGGGAGACTGAAGAAGAGATGGATGAATCAGTATGGCTACGCATGCACCAGTAAAGAAGAAGAAGGAAGAAAAGCCTCCTTCTAGCCTGACATGACTGTCAGCCTAGGCTTTGCTGATGTGATGCCAAAATGGTGCCTGAAAGACTTATCTAAGAGAAGGCAAAGATTAAACCACACAGCTTTTCCCATACTCCCAAGACATTCAAAGCATCTCATGTCAAACCATGGATTACAACACCCTGACTGATGTCAGCTGTGCAGTGTAAAGTATGACAAATTTAGACTTTCAAATTAAGAGTGTTTTTTAGCAATGAGACATTAAAAATACTCCTGCTGAGCCGGGGCTTGAGTTGCCATAAATACTCTACCAACTCAGAAGTGAAATAACTTTTCTGTGGCAATAGATCTACATTTTAAGGTTTATTAATTGCCTGACCTTATAGTTTCAAGGGTTTTATATGTCTCTCTAGACCACTATAAATCTTGGGAAATCAACAGTAAAATTAATTAAGTATGCCTAATTACTTGTACAGTTCAGTCTTTTTAAAGTTACTCTTGTTTATTACTGAATTTCCAAAATGCCTTATACTAAGACTGTTGCAAATCTTGTAAAATTAAAAGTAGCTGGCTAGACAGTCTTCTGAGGAAGCAGGTTCAACATATTTGAACTTCCTGGACATCTCTTTCTAAACAAAAGTATTTAGTATGATTTGTGGTTTTCTCCTTAATGTCAGCTTGCCAATAACATTTTGTAGCAGTGGAACCTCTGACAACGAAAGAAGGTACTTACCTTACCCTTACCGTATCCTATTTTTTTGCTTTCAGAATATGTAGTAAAAGCTGGTATCCTATTTTAATGAGAATTGTCAAGCTAATGGGACAAAGCTCTAACTGAAGAATTTTGGAGAAAGCCCATCAATATGTTAAGGATTAGTATTCTAAGTGCAAGTACAATATATGTCTATTTTTTCTCATGATCTGTGCCTCTGTCTAAATGGCAAATGATCAGTTATCAATCATGATAATATTTACTGGTGAATTTATTCTCATTCCACTAGTTTTTAACTAAATACAGACATACTGAAACACGTATTCCAAGCAGTGCTACTAATGCCACTGTCAACTGGTGTTTAATATCTATACTGATAGGAAAAAAAATTGAATAAACACATATCCAATAAGCAAGAAAACAATAAAATTGCCTGAGCTATGGTCTGAGCACATAGATCCATATTTGGGTTAAAGGTTATGGAGAAACAGTTTTCCCTTGTAGACTTAAGACTCTTTCACCACTGAACTCTCTCAGATTTCTTAATGGGCAACCCTACAGTTGTCAATCGTCATAGCAGTGACAAAACCTTTCAGTCTTGTGTCATTATTACAGAAGGATCACAGATAAGAGCTTTGTCATCTCCTAGCAATATTTCTACCTTACCACGAGCAGAACGTAGCTACCACTGATAAAAATTCTTAGTGTTCCCAAAGCCACTGAGGACATGAAACAGAAATAGGAATGCTTGGGTAATATTGAATCTACTCTGTGAGTCTTTTCTATGAACAGAGCAAAAGAAAGACCAAAAAAAAACCAGACAAGCATATTGAAGTCATTTGTGTTTATGGTTTCAGCCATGTCCCACTTTCATCACCCAGGAAGTTGTACACATTTTGCTGTAACTGTGCGAGGTACTTTAGGCATTAAGTAAGTTCAACAATCCTATTTGGGAAGGTCCCCAAAAACATAAATAGAATCCAGAATAGTAATGAACTTTCATGTAAATAACTCTCAAGAAATGTCATATAAAACACATGTGGCATCTGAGTGACTGAACATACTCCTTGTTAGAAAATAGACATAACTAAGTACATCATCTTTAAAGACTTCAGTTAAAGGCCTGTTCATTACGCCCAGTGAGATGTGTTTATTCACTTCTTTTACAGCACTGAGGGGTAGTTCTCTGCCAAAAAGAAGCCCAGATTAATCAGTCTATTCATGTATCCCAGTTTCTTATGAGAGAATAATGGAAAATGAAGGCTAAAAGAAGTACCAAACAATTGGAAAAAAATGAAGATGTATTTGTTGGCTTGGAGAAAACTAGGTTAGAATGTATCTGAAAGCATCTATTTATTTTAACTTCAAAAGTGATTTGATTGATTTTGTAAAGCCATTCATGTCCCTCAAGTATTATGTAAACAGTAAGTGCATTACTGGACTGGAATTGCACTTGGTTTCAACTCAGTATTCAGGAATGGGAGAAAAGCCAGAGACACTGTGTTTGATGAACATTTAGCACCAGAAGTGTTTGGGTTTTCTTGTTTCATCCCTTTAAAATTTAAATATCACCTCACTGAGTTTAAGGGATTGTGTGATAAAGACATTACAATTTAAGTACACTGGCAGCAGTTTCCAGCTGAGGAGAGGGATTATCAAAGTGAATAAAGAGCAAAACATGTTGCTTGATGACACTTCTATTGATTCTCTTCTGTTGCTAGGAAAAACCAAAGCACATGAACATGCTTGTCCAATTAAAGCCAGTGGCAGAAGCATAGCATGGCCTGAAATCATGCCCTATTTAGTCTGTGACTATGGCTTCTTTAAACTTTTTTTAAAAGCTTGGAGGCATGGGTTAGCTGGGGTTTTGTTTTTTCCAGCTTCCATGATGGGACTTCCAATGAAGCCTGAGGCAGTTGGGCACTCAAGTGACAGTAAATGTCCATGAGATAGAAATTCATTTCCAAATCCTACTGCAACTTTTTCATCTTCCCATTTGTTTTTAATACTCTGTAATTTTCATTGCAATTAGCCAGGTCACATAGGGATCCACTCCCTCTCAGTGATTACTAAACAATAGGAAAAGCAATACAAATTTAATGGCTTTCATGGTTGTTAGAAACTTTCCCATCTGTGTATCATTTTAAAGCGCAGTATTTATGGATTTATCATGCCAAGAAGGGTGAATCAGGAAGTTTTTATATTATAGCAGCTAAACAAATGGAAAGTCACAGCAGGATAGGGAATATTATCAGAAAGAAAAAAAAAGTACTCTTTGAAGGCTTGAACTGGTTCTAGCTGTATGTTGTAAGGCTTTCCATACATGTTCTCACAAGAGAGAAAGTAGTGTCAAAACAACACATGAGACTTAGGCAGCCTTACTAGTTTTGTGATATTTTCATCTGCAAACCAGTTAACTGCAATAAAACAATTCAGAGCTAGAAAGAATAATGCTGCAGTTCAAAAGCTGACAATGTGAGTGTCTATAATGATATACTCCATAGCTGACATCTCTGTAAATGCATTACAACATAAAGTACTCATTCAGGCTTCTTCGGTTCCTGCAACACCACACAGCCTTTTTCCAGACAATTACTGCATAAACTTATATTTGTGTGTTATATCCATAAACTTCAATAAAGAAAATGTAAAATACAACAATATTTTCTGAATCTTCTCTCATGAGGCAAGACAGGCCCATACAGGGAAGTTATATGAGCCATGCAAGCATTAGATTGCTACTCTTTTCATAGATCCTCTTTACCAGGTTGCTTAGAGGTACTCTTGCATAAGCTGGATTTTGTTCCATAGTCTTAAATCCTGAATTTAAAAGTTAAGCGTAGAACCAGTATGAGAATATTCCTGTGATCACTTGCACATCTTGGATCATACTTTTCACTACCACCAGAAGAATAAAACACAGAGCCAAGTTCTATTCTCAGTTACTGGTGTAAATCCAAAGTATCCTCATCAAAACCAGTGAACTTATTCCAGATTTACACTCCTGGGCCTAAAGCAGAGTTCAATCTGTCTTTTTTTAATATTCTTCAGTTAAGAGGAATGTCTGGCTTTCCAGAACTCAGAAACTCTGTGAGTCTCTGTACTGCCAGCTTAACAATAAAAAATCAGATTCTTTTATATTCTTTTCCCGAACACAGATAGAGTGAAATTACATTGACTTCAGCTCCCACACTCCTGTTGCCAGAAAATAGGAGCATGTTAACAAATGTCTTTCTCTCCAAGTGCATCCATTACTATTATTTCATCAGCTCCCCAAGCAATTCAAGAAGTTCTTTTTGTACTTCAAGGTTGACTCTCCTAGAGAAGTTGTAGCCTGGTTCCTCTAACTCCCTCTCCTGCATTCTACCAAAATACTGAGTTTGGTGCGTCTTAAGTCCTGTTGCATAATAATTGTGCTTCCTGGTTGTATGAGTGCAGTACATCCATAGGTAGTCCCATAAGTTTACGGTTTTTGCCAGGAGGCATTTCTTTTCCTTTTCTTGATCAGAATATATAGAGAAAGTGCTCAGCTTAGAAAGTACCTTTAGAAAGAATGATTATGACATGATTCCTTCTAGACAAGAGAATCAGGGAATAGAAGAAGCTAGAATTTCCCTCTGCCCTATTTTCTTACACCAAAATATATGTATAGAAATGAGAACTTGGAAAAGCTTGCAGAGATTTAAAAAATCATCTCAGGCATTCAGCCACGAAAAAATCTGTGTGTGGGACGTGACAGTACAGGCTAGCCTAGAACAAAACTACCTCATTGCTAATGCAGGTCAAAAAGTTATTGGAATACAATAGTGAATCACAAATTTGTAATATTCAGCAAAGTGATCAGACCAGACAGCAAAGATGCACTGGTCTGCTGGCTACAAAAGCATGTGGGATCAGCACAGAAGCTGGATCGATCACAGAGAGAACTACTTATGATCATACGGGAAATAGCAAGACAAAGTATTAATCTATGCAAGCCAATATAAATAAAGAGCAGATAATTATAGTATGCATGTAGCTAGCACAGAGGATTTAATGTCATGTGAAAAGAAGCACTGGGCATTTTAAATGGGATTATCTACTACTGTGGGGAAGACTACTGGAGGAATAGCATCACAAACCAATATACCAGCAAATTCTAAGTAACCAGAGTCCTTGAATGCTCTTCCTCTATCAAATAGTGCCTGTCTGCCACTTAGGACTGAGGACTGTAGCCAGAGATTTGGGTTGTTTTTCAAAAACACGTTTTTATATTACCTGAACAACTGGAAAAATATCCTCCCTTCTAGAAGGTGTGGACTGTAGAATATGATGTCCTGCCAAAGCGACTGAAAAATATTACTAGCAAATGGCTAACTACTGTGCAAGTGACAATGCTAAATTAGCAAGAGGACTAGGGGGAGTGACATAGGAGTGTATTCAGAAACCATCTTCTGAGGAAGTATAAAGTCATTCTTCATAGAGGAAAAAAACATATGTGTTTTATCTGGAAAATGCTACTATTTTCTAGAATGTAGCCCCCAGTTTAAGAAAGATCTTTGTGGCAGAGATAGAACTCAGTGGGGCAGAGGCTGTTATTCCAGGCCAGGTAGCAGAAACAGCAAACCTCACGTCTCAAGAACCACTGTGGAGGTTAATGAGGCAAGGAGAAGGGGGGAACAAGAACTACAAGACTTTCTGATAGCATGCACATAATTCTGTGGAAAGTTCAAATAAGGGAGCAACACTGATCCAAGTAACTAGCAATTGCATCTCATATTCCAAAATATCTCAGTTAATTAAGGGCAAATTTTTTTTGTTATTCTAGAAGGAAAATTATATTCTTCAGTTTAGGTTTAAGGCAGGACTGCACTGCAGCCAACTTGCAGGCTAGGTCTGGCCCATAAGGCAGTCTCTGCTGCCCACTAGGGATGAGGGACCTTTCAACTGTTAACTTCCCAGCTGGTGCCAGTCAGATTATTTACATCACTTGGCTACTGGCTGGCCTAGAAGGAAGTTCTACCACACACTGGCCCTGCCAGAGGACTCCTGTCTCTTGGTTTGCTTCTTCCCTCAGCTTGTTCTTCCTTCTTATTCGTCCTGGGGATAACATCACAATGTGTCTCACAGCCCGAGCTAACCAGAGAAAGGGGAGAGAGAAGGAACTGGAGTAAGTGAACGAAGGTGGAAGAGAAGGAGGAGGTGTTTGGATGTGTATTAGGAAGTTAAAGTAATTAGCAGTCTCTGAGCTCATTTGAGTTGTAGCCTTCTGCAATAAAAATTCATTGAAGAGGAAAAGGTGAAAACCATTTCCTGTGTCGTAAGGATTCTTTTATCTCTGTACTACGACCTGACTGGTGTGAGGGAGAGACGGGTGTTGCAGGGTAGTCAGGCAACCCCTCTGGTACAGGAGCTCCTCAGAGCTGCACACAGGCAGCCAGGGGCACTGCAGGGTACAGAACAAGGGCAAGGAAAATGTTTTAACCAATTCTTTTTTTCAGATGTATGAAAGACATGGGTTTTGAGTAATTCCAAAGAGAGAGGTCAAATATCTTAAATTATCAATGCTACCAGGTTCCAGGTGAGACAAGTGGAAACAGGGGAATGCAAAAACCTGAAACACGGATCAGTATTTGTCTTTCCTTTTTGGAAGAGGAAACTGAGGTTTACATTCCCACATAATCAGCAAGGGAAGCTGATCAAGTTCTTGCAGAAGCAGCAAGTTTCTTCAGTGAAGAGTTCAGACTATACCTGAAGGGACCTACGAACAACACATTCAAGAGACAGATCCAGCTACCTACCTTGTTGGCAAAGTATTCTTGGGTTTGTTTGCTGGTTGGCAGGTGTGTTTTTTCTTCATTTTATTTGTTGCCTAAGTACAGAGATGCATTTTTTAACAAATAAGGGAGTGATAGCATAACAGCCTCAGCTGAGGGTAAAAGGCAGATCCCTTCTAGAGCAGAGATTCCCAAAAGACAGCTGCAATCCTCATGCCAGGAGTTAAGTGAGTGGTCAGAGGCTTGCACTGACTGTCTTGACGGATCCTGGAGCCTTCAGTGTGTGCCCCAAACTCCAGCTCAGTTTATGCCTTTATACTAACCCCAAGAAACTTCATCTAGGTCTGCTACATGGGCATTTCCAGGACTGGGCAACAGTCCAGCACAGTCACAGCAGCTGGGAGAACAAAAGGACCAGGCATCTGGTTTCATACATGGCCTTGTGGGGTCTGGAACTGAGGAGAAAGGTAATTGGGAAGCCTTTAGACAGAAAACCTTGGGAACCCCTACTTTAATACATTTTGCTCTTTAGAGAGGAAAATGTTCACCAACTCAGGAAGCAACCTCAGGGGGGGTTCCTGCCAGAGAGGACTGAAGAGGATCCAGCAGTGGGTGAGGAGCCGCCTCTGCACCGCTGCCTGAAATAAAGACATGTTTCCAAGCTCATGCTTGCATCCCTGTGCCAGGGACTCTGCTGGCTGGGACTAAGGCACCTAGAAGGAGAGGTCACACAGTACAGCCTGCCACCAGCTAGCCAAATGCGTTTCACAGTGTTTAAGGCCAGCCATTATTTAATATCTGCTGCCAGGAGCCACCTTGTCTGTGCTGACATCATCTGGTCAGGTTTTTTGCACTTTCTAACAGAAACTATGACACACTCCAGCAAGAATAGGCACCTAAAGCCAAGAAACAGACTGTATAACTCAGGCTCCCAAATGGGTTTGAATAATTTATTACTAATTCAGCTTCATTTTTACAACTTTTGGAATAATGTTTTTGTGATTAAAACTTCCATACACAGTCTTCCTTTTCACAGAGCACTGAAACTTTTGTGAACATATTCAATAATTGCAAGCTGAAAAATCAAATATTTCAGAATGTGCTTCCATGACAATATAACCTAGGTGTTCACTTGATCATGACAGATTTTGCTATGGTAAGTATCCTATTAAGACATGACCCTAAGTCATATTTGATATACAGTAAGAGCTGCATTGAAAGACTTATTAACACCTGAAGTCAATGCTACTCATATGCTGGTAAAGAAGTAAAAGGAAATTAACTTGGTTTCAACAATTTACTATGACAATGTTGAGTATTAAATCACGAAAAACAGTTTGACAGAAGAATTCAATTGGAAATATAGATTATTTTGCCTATAACTATATATAATCTTACCAACAACACAGATCCATCTGAAACCTGACAAAATAAGCATAATAAATTTATGGCTAAGTCGATGATTTTCATTTTCTGAACAGGACAGAAAATGTCGATTGCTGTTTAGTAGCATTCCACCTACTTCCTCAGAATAAATGAAGATATGTACATCAGTTAAACACTGCAGAACACTAGTTACATGCAACATCCGAATTTTATGGAATTCTTCTGTTTAAATTAATGGCAGAAAGATTCATCATCAGAAACAATAGATATGGGAGCTCAAGAAACAGAAAAAGGCATATTTCCATGCTACAGTAGAAAGGTTCAAAGATTAGTTCTTCTCGTTCTGTCAAGAACCTCTTCCAAAGTCAGAGATGTCTATGGAAAAATTCATGTGTAACATGCTGGATTCTAGATCCACATCTCAAGAAGTTTACTGGGGTGGCAACTTTTTCTGTTTTCAGTAGAAAAGAGATAAGTATTGAGGGTGAAGGAGGAAAAACAGGAATAAGATGGAAATAGTTGGAAAAAAACCCTATGAGCAACATTCAAGACACCAGTGGAAAGAGAAAAGATAGCATTATCTTCAGAGAAGTGACAGCCTACTCTGGCCTGCCATGGCAATGTCCATACTGTCTTGTCCCACCATTTTTCCTATGTCTTACCTCAGGAATGGCTTCCCACTTCATTTTCTGAGTCAGCAGAATAACCCCTCACCTGAATATCACCAAACAGGAATGCAAAGGAGCAAAAGTGCAGCAGCAGTACTGCTCTCCAGTGCGAAGGTAAAGGTCCTTCAAAAATGTCAATTTATTTACAGAACAAGAAGTAACTGTTGCCAAAAGACCATACTGACTTCAGTGTAGCTGAACACTTTACTTGGTACAGGAAGAGCATTTTTTTAATAGAAGCTTAAACTGTAATATTTTCCTATGCTAAATCCATAGAACCTAATTTCAAAATAATGACAGAAAAAGTGTATATTTCTAAAATAAAAATAACAATATATTGGCCTTTCTTCTAAATCAGAAGATATTATTTAGTGATAGTAAAAATAGTGATGTGAGGAGAGAATGGACTTTTCCTACCTCCTTAAAAATCCCTAATCCCAGTAAAGCTGGATTTTCTTTTGCGGTGTTTAAAATTGTCCCTGATTCTCTAATAACTCAAAACCAGATTGTCTCTTTAAAATCTCATTTTTTTTTCCTAAAATCGTTTATTATAATAGCTTTATACACATTGTTTTTCCTCTTACACTGGAAAGACTAGAAAATTTGTCCAGCATTTTCAATTAACTATTTTTTTTATAATGAAGTCTTAACTTTTATGACTTTATAAAGTGTATAATAGCACTGCTATGTGACTCTTCATATGTGACTGGCTGTATGTGAAAAAAAAATGCTTTTTCCTGTGTTGTGATGTTTTGGAATATTAATAAAAAATTTTCAAAATTTTCAGAGGATCATTTTTATTATAAATACAAATAATTGCTTTCTGCTAATAGCCAAGATGGTTTGACTAGAAATTTTACTGTAAATAACTCTCACCACACATACACACACACACGCACACACACACACACACAAATGAGAGACACAAATAAGAGGGTTCAAATATGGCAGAAATAGATTTCTGAATTCTAATGGCAGGAGAGCTCATGTGTTTATCAGGGGTACATGCTCAAAGACCCAACAATCTGGATTTTTATTCATGAGTTACTCAATTTTGTAGGTGTTAGTGCATAAGGCAGTATATGAAGCCAATCAAACATCTCACAAGCACATGTATTCTTTTGAAACATGACACTTTGGGTCTTCAGTGGTCAGCTATAAAACACTGGGGAAAAGTATGAAAATGGGACAGAGCACAACAGATTCAGCTAGACACACCAGTCAAAACTCACCTCATTAGCTGTCCAGCTCAAAGTCTTTGCTCTAAACTGTTCTCTCTGCATTGTAATCTTACTATGCTATACTGCTGCGTCTCTTTACATGCACTTCACAATGGAGATAAAAATTAAAGAAAAGTACAGTGGGATTGCAAAGAACAGCCTGTATGAGCGGTGATAATCTGTGGAATTCATTGCCTACAGTTGTTAAAGATTCTAAATCTGTTTCTCGTTTGAAGCTTTATTTGAGGTTTAATGTTTTGGATATGTCTTTTTAGAAATATATATGTGTTTGCACTTGCTTCCAGGGTTACCTGTATTTTATTTTTTAAAATAGATTAACATTAAATGCCTACAGACTGATCTAAAAGTCACTGAAATTAATGGAAAACCTCCCAATGACTTCATTGGTCTTTGGATTACATCTTTAGGGAACTCTGTTCTTACAGATTGAGATGATCAAGCCCTTCTAGTGTATAAATCGCTACTGATGTCTGTGCAGTCAGAGGGATTTATAATACCTGAATAAACGAATCCCCCTCCTGTGAGCCCAGTTTTCCACAACGTGAATCACTGTAATTGCCTTGTATTTTAGCCATACATTATTTTTCAATGGACCACAAGAGGGCTTTGAGAAACAAGTATAAAATTTAAGACCAGCCAAACTCTACTAGAGGTAGCCTTTTGGATACCCTGCTGAGCTGCTCTGTCTGATCACTGCACCTTAAAAGGGCTATCTTTTCCCTGGAGTTGCCTAGGGAATAAACTAAACACGTTGTCCCAGTCATCAACATAGATATAATTTCTGTTGCTGTGTAGCTTTGATTTATCCAGAAACACTTTACAGCAACTATCACTCTACATATGTATACATTATAGAAAGAAAAAAGCAAAAAGAAAGAAAAAGCAAAGGATTTTCATTTTCTATCTATTTTAACATTTTGAAAATCTATATTAAAAATTCTCTTCTAAAATGTGATTTTATGACTGGGGTTTTTAAAGGCAGAAACTTGGAACTTCACAGTACAGCTTAGCTGCTTTTACAACTGAAAAAAAATAACAGAAAGAGATATAAAAAGCATTGTTTAATTTCAGAAGTAAATAAAGGCATTTCAGAAATAAAGACATTTCAGATGAACTTATAATAATTTAACCCATCCTGCTCCTTATGTATGACAAACCCTGAAATAATGAGTTAAAATAAGAATAAATAAATTGATTTATGTGTTAATAATGCTATCCATTTTTGTGTTTTTAAAATATAATAATAATTTTGAATAATAATTTTAGAGTCTACCACACACATATTAGCTCTTTTCTTGCTCAAACAGTTTTGGGTGTGTGTTTTGTTCACCTAAAAATTAGATCACTGAGATGGAGAAATAATGCTATGTGTTTTACCTGATGGTCTTTAAAATAGTTGTAGTCTTGATCAGCATAAAAAAAACCAAACCAAACCAAACCAAAAACAAAAACAACAACAACAAAAAAAAAGCAACAACAAAAAAAAAAGGAAAAAAAAACCCAAACAAAACAAAACAAAAACAAAAAAAATCAACCCCTTTAAATGCTCCTCAAGCTTTGAGATATGTTGAAATATGGTTACAGTGGGGAACTGCTATAATGGCAAAGACATTTTATTTCTGCTTTAGGCTAATTAATTTGGAAAATGTCTGTATTGTATAGACCATATATTAAACCTTTGACTAATACGCAAGTGAAGTAATTTTCCAGAAAAAAAAAAAATGAAAGTAAAGCTGTGGACTATGAAAGATGATAACCTTTTGAAAGGACAAACCTTCAGTTCTTCAGCAGAAGATTTGATTCACAGCACCATAACGCTTGACAGTTTTACATTTAAGTGGTTAGTGTACATGAGACCTGTCAAAATCAATCATGCTTAGAAATTGGAATATTCTTCAAATTAACAAATGCCTTCTTTGGTTTGAAGGCCTGATCTAAAATCAATTAAGGTCAAATGAAAGACTTTCCCCCTGATCCATATCAGAAAAAGTTGAGGTTTGGTTGACATATTTTGCAGACTTCACCTACTTATCACTGGATGAAAACAGATTAAGGGAAACGGAAAAAAAAATATGGTCTTGATTGCAAGAGGCTGTTTGGGTTTTACATTTAAAGTGACATATTCCTGGTCAGCAGCTCAGTAGTAAAAGCAGAGTGACTTGCCCTAAATTTCCCCATTTTTTTTGTCCCTTAGGTATACAGCAGGGAACTCAATCATGATGAAGATGAACTTGACAAGAGGGATGTATTGCATTGGTGGGGACCTACTTTCCCAAAACTTCTAGCTTTTAGAAGTGTCAGGGGACACTGACAGTGGCAGGGAGTGCAAGCAGATACAAAATCAGGCCCACTAACAGGCACAAGGTTCTGGAAACCACTGCTTTCTACAACAACCTGAAAGAAGGCTGCAGCCAGGTGAGGATTGACCTCTTTTCCCAGTCAACCAGCAATAGGACAAGAGGGCAAAATCTTAAGATGCGCCAGGGCTGGTTTAGGTTGGACATAAGAAGAAATTCTTCACAGAAAGGGTGGTTAGGTATTGGAATGGGCTACCCAGAGAGGTGGTGGAGTCGATCTCAGAGGTCTTTTACGGGTCTGACACCACAAATGGCTCACAGAGGATGGTGCTTTAAGCATTCACTTCATATTTGACAACATGAAATTCTACCAACGTTGAAAAGAAACCTTGAGCCAGCAATTATAAAAAAGTGAACTGTGGAATAGTCAAGGTCTTTGTGATAGGTGGGGTCTAAAGCCATCATCCCAGTTAATACCGAAGGAGCAGTAATAGTGGATGGTAGTTTCTGGAATATTTATGCTGGGTCCAGGATAGCAACAGATGTTGGTGTACAAGGCATTTGGGACCAGCTCAGAAGAGCTACTCAGAATGCTGCACTACCCCAGGAACCCCTGCTGGCATCACGCAGAGGGGAACTGCCTACCATGTATCTACCAGAATAACCAGGAAAAGTGCATTTCGTCCACAAAGTGAAAGTTTTTCTGTCTCTGTCCTGTTCTGTAGATTACAGTATTTCAAGAGAAACTACTCAGAATGGCCCTTTTCCCTGTAGCTTCACTTCTTACAATCGACCTTATGTAAAAAGCTGAAACAAAGCATAAAAAAACACTGAAGATTTCAGCTCAAATATTAATAAAATATAACCTCTTTTGCATATGGTAAAATGAAACTCTAATAATTCACTTTTTGAATTATGACAAGTGCTTTGTTCCCTAGGCAAGTATTTTAGGGTGCTGACAAGCTATGCAACCCAGTTCAGCAAAATGCCATAGTACATGCTATAAATTTACCTATTATTAAATACCTATTGGCTTAAAGGATTGAGCCTTTAATTCCTTTCTATTCTCTCAAATATTAGTTTAATAGGACACTTTTTTATAAGCAATATTTTATTCACCTTCACCTTGTGGAGTTTCTTTTGAAAAGCCAGCAGTTTCCATTTTCCTAGATTATCAGATCCTGAATGTACCAAATAATTATTTTTTGAGAACACACATTATCCATACCTAGACTTTCTTTGACAGAAAGATTTATATTCCACTTAAAACTTAATTTATATATGATACCACAAGTCATTAAGCTGGGCAAGAAGATACAATTGCTGGATAGACAATTAAAAGGTGAGATTAACAGACACGAAGAACACAGGGTCTGTCAAGACGAAGCCCTTAGTAGAGCAGAAAAATTTAATTAAATTGCCTAAAGGTCATTTTGGTTCATTTTTTTGAAACACGTATTTAATGGTAAGAAACTTGACAGCTGGAAGGTAACAGGCCTTTGTTAAAAATTTAATACTTCTGCCATTTCCGAATTACTCCTGAGTAGCCTTATATACACTATGTCTTCTAGTTTAGGGTTTTATAAAGTATCCTAATTCCTCCTTTTCCTTCTTTTTTAAACATATTTCATTGTTTTCATCTTGCATCCTGTCGCAGTTGCACCAAACCCTTATTTTAATCCTTTTGATAACCTCTGTCCTTCACAATTACTTAGATAAAAACGAAGGATACTTTACTCGGGCTGGAGGCTCATTTTTGTTCTTGCTTCCCTATTAAATTCTGCTTTCATTTCGAGCTGAGCACCATTAAAACATTTCATGATCAAGTCAGTGCTCATCAGAGACCTTCTTAATTGCATCCTCCTCTTGGCAGACATCACTGACTGAATGCTGCTCAGCTCCTGACACAGAGTCTGTCTTATCTACAGCAAAATGCCAGTGTTGGTGCAATATGCTGTCATAAACTGAAAGGTTTAGATGATTCCCCTCTGTACAGATGGGAATATCTTTGCAAGACAGTTTATTTCAACTGTCAAAAAGGCTGAAAAATCAGGACTTTTCAGGAAGTCAGAGATCCCTGGTGTGCAGGCTTTGGCCGTGTGTTAAAACAAGCAACCCTGTATTGCTCACAAGACAGGATTGAATACAGCCCGTGTGAAAGGCAGGAGAGGGACTGGGGAGGCTTCACAATTTTGTTTTTGCACCCGTTTCAGGTGAGTCGGGACCATAGGCTGGATTGTCAGTTCTTCCAGACTCCAGAGCAGCTCAGTGGATGCAGAGTAAAGAACAGGAGAATGAGGCACATGGTTTATGCAGACTGTTCCTGATTTTTTGCTAATCTGAAAAAGTGAAATTCTACCATTATTATGACTAGTTCTGACCAGTTCAGTACCACTTGCAAGGCACCTGCTAACTCAGTACACGCTTGACGGAACTCTCATCATGACAGAAAAGGATAGGCCCTTAGGGGAACAAAATAAGGCTTTGTGCATGTCAGTGAAGATGTCAGTGCAGATGAATGCTGGTAACTTGTGGTCAGGAATTAATAAACATCCATCACAAGTGTAATTGTGTTGGCTTCACCTTTCCCAGAAGCTGTTGCCCAGAGCTAGAGTTGTCACAATATCCTCAGAAAAAGGAGATGCAAATGGTATAATCATCATACTAAAGGTATTTTGAGACAGATTCCTCAAATCTGAACAATATCTCAAATCTCTCAGGATTCTATTTCTTTGATTTTATTTTTTTAATACTTTCCCCTAGGGTTAGATTATTCTAGTGTTTGTCTCAACAACTTGGTGCAATGAAAGAAGCAATTTGAAGATTGTGACTAATTGCTATAGTATTTCTTATATCAGATATTAAAGCAATATAAAAGTCCCACAAAACAAAGAGCATGATTTCATGTTATAAAATTTTGCAGAATGAACCTTACTTCGTGACTGAAAAAGCAAAAGTTAAAACACCCACCATTCATTTCTCTTTGAGTAGAAAATATTTAGCAGGTGTTTTTCAGTTTCTACAGGAAGATCGGCAAATTTAGTCTTTAGGGAAAGGTGCAGATGTGCATGTATATGTGTATGTACCTGTGCTCTGGTTTCACCTGAGTCTGATTACTTATATGGAAAGGAAAGGCATAAACTAAAAAGGTGAAGTTGTAAATAGCTGTAGTTCTTTAAATTGCAGAGCACTGTATATAAGTCACATAAAATTAGTGGGTACTGGGAAAAGTCTGTAAATTAAAAGGAAGATCGCTGTTATTTTCTGTAAGACTGTGGGGAGTCAAGGTCTTCCATTTAACTTCAGGATTCATTAATATTTCATACTCCTGTTCTCAGACAGGAAAGAGTGAGAAGATACTTATATAAATTAAGAGTTACCATGGTTATCAATGGCCATAAAATACTTTAGAAGGCTAAAGAAATCTGTAACTACTGGAAATTAGGGTGAAACTTTTCTGGTATAATCTCCTACACCTATAAATCTATTTTCAGTTTTCCATATATTCATTTGAAGTAACTGGTATGACTCATCATCAGAAACAGGATATTAGTTAGACAGACTATGGGCTGGTTCTCACTCACAACATGTCAGCTCATTTATTTGAGTGGACTTGCAAAGATTAAGATAACATCTCCTATTTGGTCTTCATGACCATGTAATCTATCCATGTTCTTCTGTTTTTCCTCTGTAGAATGGTGGCTGTTACTACCTTTCTTGTTGGAAAACTACAACCTGTAAGTGAACTGTGAGATATCAAGACAATCATGTTCATACATATCTCAAGGTAAATAAGATGGATAAAATACTCATTAAATAAAATGTATGAGCAACAAAGAAAGGTAAATGTGTTTCCCTTTTTTTCACACTTACCAAGATGCAAAATTGCTGTTCAACACAGGCATACAAAATGGTGAGAGACTTCATGCTAAGGGCAGATGACCAGCAGGATGATGGGAGGCACAGAGTGAAGGCTTTCTCTTGTTGATGCTGGCTGGAGTCATTCTGCAGTAGACAGTGAGAATGTCATCCTTCTTCAGAGCTCTGACATCTTACCAATTGTTACTAAAAAAAAAAAAAAAAGGAGCACAGATCCCTGCTATCTGTGGTTTCATATGTTAATACTAATGGTCACTGTGCCATTAAGCAGGCAATTTTGAAGACTCCCTCCTACACTGCAACAGTTGGTGTGTGTCTGTGCACAATAAAAAAACTGAGATAGGCAAAATGCTTTAACATTTTTGAAGCAAGGTTCAGACGGATTTTTCAACAAATATCACAAATTTACTTTATTTAGATTTCAAGTTACTATTAGCACTTTTTATCTTTTATCCAACAATTATTGGCAGTAACTGGGCTGCTTCCTTTCCCAAAAAAAGTTTTCATTTAATCCCACGGGCTAGTTTCCTACAAGGAGATATAATTTGGGAACATTCAATAAAGCATTCTCAGAGTTGTGAGGAACACAAGAGTCATCAAATATGCATTACTCATTCAGAGCACTCCTCAAGTTGAGTGTTCTTGCTCTTAAGTATGTGTGGGGGTCTTTGATAGCCGAAGGTTATTATTAATCACAGTTTGCTGTGGTCAGACAGCAATCTTAACCATTCACCACAATAAAGGCAGGAAAAGGGTCTAACTTGTGTGTAAGACAAGGACAGTTCCTCCCCATCTAAAAATTTTTAATCTACCAGAAAAAAGAGTTTCAGGGTATTTATGAATGTTAATAATATGAGGCAGTCTGAGCTACCACTGAACTATGAAAAAAAACAACTTGAGACATTTAGTGAATTGTTATTTAAGAGTATACAGGGAATTCTTATTTTCATTATACACTCTTTGTAGCCTATTATCACTGACAAAATTAAATCAATAAGGTAGTAAGATGGTACTAAAACTAGATCACAACACAAAGAGGATTAGGTTTAAACCAGAATAGAAATTTAAGATATTGATTCAAATAATCCAGAGTGTCTGAAAAAGTTTTTAAGAAGTGCTGCAAATTGATAGCAAAGAATGAATTTATTCTATTGTGAGATATCATTTGGAGTTGGTAACTGCCAAAAACCAAAAACCAAATTTCTATATTGGGACAATAAGTTCAAAATTTAAATTTTCTTCTTGCAATTTCTTTTATGTGATATGGTGTTGAGGGCATCTTTCCACTCCAGAGTACACATTGTATTATTATCAAATTGTTTATTAAGTGGAGATTTGGCAAGTATTTACTTATAGAAAATTACATTTTGCTATCTTCAGCTCCCTAGGTCTTTTGAGGATTAACACAAAAACTCTATTAATAGCACAATATACAGTACTGTGCAAAGTTGAAGGCATCTTCCTGTGGATATAATCTGGTGTATGCTCATAGATATGCCTTTACTTGCACATGCAAAAAACCTGAGATTTGCATATGCTTTTTACAAACAATTTAAGAGTTCAAGCTGGAAAAGAGAAAGCAAAACACCTTAAGATTACTAAAAAAAAAAAATAAATAATAAACTGAGTCTGAAAGTCACACTAGCACACTATAGAGGAAGATGATAGAGGTAAAACTATAAAGTGAAGCAAGGACATAATCTACTGGCACCTAAATTCAACTTCATTTGTTTCCCAGAGATTCAGAGGGGCTTGTCAAGAACTGGAATGACTTTCACTCCCCACATCTTTGGCTTCCACAATCTCCTCCTCCTCCTCCTCTCATGAAAATTTCTGACTTGAAGGATGAGGCAGCATTGCTTTGCCTCTGTTCTTATATCTTGATGCTTGTATTATTTCTGCCTCATAACATTTTCCTCAAAGTCCTGGAAAAAGTAAGCTTAAGTCTTGTCTTGGAGTCATACACCTTATCCCATTCAGAGGTGATTGCTGCACATCAATTAGAAATGCTTTGCTTTAGTTAGCAACTAAAAAATAGTCTAAATTTTATATGGAATGGAAAGTGACGTTCATCTTCCATAAAATAGAACAAAAATCCTTGTGTATAACATCAATTCTAAAAAACTGTGACTAGAAAGAAATAAAAAAGCATGATTGGTACTAAAATATGATTGAAAGGAAGCAGTTAGCAAGCAGACATTCAATTCTCATTTGACACTAGAATTAAGAAATAGTAATGTATATTTAATCTCAACATTCCCTCTTCACATGAAAAATGAAAATTTTTCTCTCAGAAACTAAAATCTTTGTAACAGGAAGAAACTAACTTCACAGCTCATCCTGATTAAACCAAGCTGAAAAACAAAACAAAACAAAACAAACAAACAAACAAAACCCAACCAAAAACAAACAAAAACAAAAACAAACAAACAACAAAAAAAAAACCGACCTCACAACTATTTCTATTATAGTTTATAACGGCATCATCTATTCAAAAAAATCTATAAATGAACTGCTGCATTGCAGTTTTTAGTTTCACATGCATAACAGCATCACAAAAAGTCACTCTATTGGATAAAAAAACTCTTCATTAGCTAATGGGCAAATAAAAAAACAGCTTTTATTGATTGTACACAACTAATATGACCTTGAGTCTGTCTTCCAATTTAGAAACTCATGCTTAGGAAACACCATCCTACCTTGATTTTGCATGGAATATGTGAGAACAAGCTGAACTGTGCTGCATGTGTTGCTAATTTTCCTCAGCTCCGAATGATATGCCAGTTTTTTGTTTTTGTGTCATCATACTGTGATGACACAAAATGACATACGTAGAACAGAGTTACATATTTTTTTCAACTCCCTTTTCGTAGAGTTAGCAATGTCTAACACTTCCTAGAGTCAAGGAGTTTCTTTATAAGGGTTTATAATCTAATAGTATAGCTTTAGTTTAATAGTTCCCACTTAGAAAAATTCCACATTCTTGCAAAAAATCAAATGCTGTGCTCAACTCTCAGAGACCGATTTGCAGAACACTTGCATATGTAAGTTCTTTACAACTCCAAAGGTATTTTAAGAATGAATACCTGATGCCTAGTTGCTTCCTATGCAAGACATTTCTTTCAAGAACAAAATAAGCATTTACCTGTAGAAAGAGAAGATGAAAAATTATGTGTTATAGTTTTCCCTTTTGCAAACAAAAATAAGATTGTGAGGCAACAAAGCTTTTGCAACAAACTTAAGATCGATTGCATGAACTCTATTTTATTTGCAGGGATATTCTGGCAAACATTGTGGAATATTTATTCCATTATTTTCTAAAATTGTTTGTATTGCCCTTCATATTGATGAAAAGGAAGAATGTGCTGAAGTACAAGAAACCTTCTCTTATGGAAATGTTTTTCCATTGTCTCTGCACGTGCCAAGTACCATACATCTTCTCCTTTCACTGACTTAAAAATAAGTCCCTTAAAAGTAAGGGCTTGCAGGGGCTAACACGGTGGTCTAATGTTTTAGTGATTTCTGTTATCCTTTTGACAGGAGGAGGAGAGAGAGAGATTAATTTTTTATAAAGCTCCCTAAGTCAGATGGATCTGGGAGTGTCACAAAAAAAGGAAATAGATGGGTGAGTGTGAGGAAACTGTCTCCTCTGTACACAGAGAGCATTTCTCTTCAGTAAAAAGAGCTCATGAAAATGCACAGCCAAAAATAGTAGTCACAGGGCAATGTTTTCCAGAAACAAAATTCACAGCCATATTTAAGTATAATGTGTTGGCCACTACGTTAACATGATTAAAAAAAGGTCATGCAGAGACTACTTTATGTAGCATTATTCACTGTCATTTCAGCAGATTATCTTCATTTGTTATGTGCATGAATACTGCGGATCTTCTGTCTTTCAGATAGTAAGATTTTCTCCTAAGTGCTGCTGGGGAAAGTAGAATGCATGCATAACATATACTTCAGCTTTAGCAGGAGTTCTAGCACTGCCTTTCTGAACTGAAACAGGGTAATAATCTTGGAAATTAAATAAGGGACTTTGGCCTAGAGGAAACCATTACAGGGTAGTGCAAAAGTTATTTGAAAAGAGTATTCAGACAGAAGATTTTAAACATTTAGCATCAAAATGGTAGCACATATTAGTGGAATTATATTCTAGTTTCAGATCTGGCCGGTATCTTCATCTTAGTGGTGGGAAAAACTGTAAATAAGGACATCAGCACCTAAGAGAGCGTTGAATGACAGGATAAGAATTTAAAATTCTCTCAACACATTTGAGAAGTGATCAGAAAAAATAAGATGCAATTTAATAAAAAAAAAAAAGTGCAAGTTTAAACATTTTTGTAGCAAGGAGCAGCTGGTTGGGGACAACTATCTTAACTGCAGTCTAAACAGGCACAATCTAAACATAACTTTAAGTTATCATGCTGCAGAAAGGTAAAAAATATTATGAGATGTGTGAGCAGGAGTTAAAAAAGGATATTTTCAGATCCCACAGACCAGGATTCATCTAATGCACTTCTCTTTCTCAGTTTCATTTTCTGCCCAACATAAAAGCCCTGTCTACTTCTCCATATCAGGGAGCTTGTCTGTCCTCTCTCTGTACACAGCTTAGCTTTTCCTCCACCACTCCTCTTTATGACCTGGAAGATTTTATATTTGCAAGTTAGAAAGCAATTTTCTGATTCTTACCACTTGTATTTGTCCTTTCAAGCCTTCAGATCCACAAAGTCAAGACTGATGAAACGTGGATGTATATGGTTGCAGTGCTTTTTGCATTAACAAGCTTGTTAAGGATGTAATCCTTGAATACACTTGTAAAACTCAAGTAGAACCCTAAAATGTTTCTTTTATCCACCAGAATTAAAACTCCCATTCCCAGATACTCTCCAAATGTTGTATTTCAATGCACTCATAGCAGCATTTAGCCAGGTTGTCCATAAAAACTGCTGTCCTAAGGAGCTCCAGGTTATCCTCTCTCTATGGAACTTCTCTGATCATAAGATACACAGAATACACCATAGAGCAGGATAGCTGCACATTCAAGCTAGGGCTTCAAATTCATGTCTCAGGGGCTCCACAGGTTCTCCATGGAAAGCGTGGAACCTGGTGGGCCCATAAGGTGTTGAAAAAAGAAGGTCATACATAAAACTTTGGAGTTACAGGACTCTTCCAGTAATTTTTTGTTATGCATTTATTACATTAGTATATAAACCATTTCATATATGAATCCAAACTTCAAAGCCTTTTATCATTTAACCAGCCTGCAGTACCAGATATAAGTCTAATTCACATACTGCACTCAGCCTCCTGTTTTAACATATTCACCTCAGGTTATTCCATGTCATTTCTGGGGTTCACAAGTATCATCTAATAGCTGTTTAAAAATTGCCAGAGTGCATTGGGAGTGTTCAGCAGAGCATAACACCTAATCACTTATTGGCAAATTACCTTCATCTATCTCATCTAGGTCTCCCAGGAGGTCAAGTAAAATTATCAGATCAGAAAAGTACTTTTTCCCTCTTTTTATACTCTGGGAGAATACTCTTTAAATTACATAGTTTAGGTACCCATGTTCAAAAGCATGGGTACTCTACTACAAGCAGAGGCTTTTTAAAAGTACAGAGCTATGCATTTTGATGACTAGTCATTTGATAGTGTTGAAAGTTGCTGCTATCACTTCATAAGCCATCTTCCTGGTATACTTGACAGATTTCATGAAAGATTCCACTCATTGGAGGATAGACTGGGTGAAAGCCTATTACTTAAGCCTAAGCATCCTTAAAAAAACATCTTCCAAAAAGACTCCTTACCAATGGGCATTGTGAAGGTAGAATTTAGAGACCTGGTATCAAAGCCCAGTCCTTAAATAGGCAATAACATTGCTGAAAAATTCTTTCCTTGGGAACAAACTGTAAAAAAACACACCTATTCTGCAATGAATAATAAGTACAGTGAAAAACGCTAGGGATTTAATTACATTGTAGCAGTGGGCACGGCTGTCAGCTGTATTCCAAGTGCAGCATAGAGAGGAAACACAGACTTTTCCTCTAATGAAATAACCTGTGTAACTTTCAGCCTGGACATCTGGGGAGGAAAGGGAAGATACGGAAAATTTAAACCCAGAGAGACTCCACAGACTCTCCATCGTGACCAATATGCAAGTGCAGACAAGAGAGATGCTAAATACATAAGTCAGTGCAACTCAGTCCCCCCACAGCCTCACAGAAAAGAAACAGGATTTGAGAGTGCAGCTGCAACAGATCTACCTGAGTGAGTGCCTCTAGTTCTGCAGCGAAACACTTTCCCCACTCTATGGGTTCTACCATAGCTTCGCAGAGACACACACTCCTGGCAGAAAATCATACACAAGCAAAAGAAACCTGTCATCAACAGCAAAACATCAAAAGACTGATTCAATCTTCAGGGTATCAACACAGGGTCATGTTTCCACCATTACCTTAAGAGTGGAGATCTGTAGTGGGTTTCCATGGCTGGGTTTTGGTAGCAAGGGGGGTGCTACAGGGGTAGCTTCTGTTAGAAGCTGCTAGAAGCTTCCCCTGTCCCATGGAGCCAATGCCAGTCAGCTCCAGGACGGACTTCCTGCCACTGGCCAAGGATGAGCCAATTAGGAGTGACAGTAATGCCTCTGTGATAACATATTTAAGAATAGAAGGTTGTGGCGCAGAAAGAATTCCAGCCAGGGAAGAGAAGAGTGAGAACATGGGATAACAAGGTGGACACCAAGGTCAGTGCAGAAGGAGGGGCAGGAGGTGCTCCAGGTGCTGGAGCTGTGGCCCTGCAGCCCGTGGTGCAGACCATGGTGGGGCAGCTTTGCCCCTGCAGCCCACGGGGGACCATTGGGGTGCAGAGACCTCCCTGCAGCCCATGGAGGAGCCCATGCTGGAGCAGGTGGATGCATGAAGGAGGCTGTGACACTGTGGGAGTCCCAGGATGAAGCAGCATCCTGACAGGGACCTGAAGCCCAGGAAGAGGGAAGCCCACGTCGGAGCAGTTTTTTCCCACGTAGGACTTGTGGCCCTTGTGGGGGACCCACACGAGTACAGCTCATTGGTGAAGGACTGCACCCCATGGAGGAGTGACCCACAAGACAACAGTTTCATGAAGAATTGTTGCCCATGGAATGGACTCATGCTGGAGAGGTCCATCAAGGACTGTCTCCCATGGAGGGACCCCATTGGAGCAGGGGAAGGACTCCTCTCTCTGAACAGCAGCAGAAATAACAGCTGACTGTAACCCTCATTCCACATTCCCCTGCACCACTGGGGGGGAGGAGGGAGAACATGGAAGGCAGGAGAGATGGGGAGAAGGTGTTTTTAAGACTGTTTTATTTCTCACTCTTTGGTTCTTATCCTGTTAGTAATAAATATAAGTAATATCCCCACTTTGAGCATGTTTTGCCCATGAAGGTAATTATTAACTGACCTCTCCCAGCTGTTATCTCAACTCATGAATCCTTCACTGTTTTTTTCTCTTCTCTGTCCAGTTGCAGAGGGAGAGTGAGAGAGTGGCTTTAGTGAGTACCTGGTATCCAGCCAAGGGAAAACCTGCTACAAGATCCTATATAGCCACAGCACATTTACATACCTGCAAAACCAAATTTGTGATTGGATCGATCAGCTTTGACAACTTTGAACTATAACTGAACTTTCAATGTCTGGAGCTGATGCTCCTTCCTCCAGTGTAAAAACCCAAGAAGGTGATTTTGGAAAATAACCAAATTAGGCAACTCCCTTCCTCTTGTAAACAGGAAAAAAACCAGTCAGAACTCACCTAAGTAGTGAGTTCTAACAACCACTCTTTCATTTGTTCAGTGAAATCTGTTAGTCCTGAGGTACCACAAGTGTTATATTACAGGTGTGTCCTTACATAGAAGTTTCCGAGACACTTCTTATCAAAATAAGCATTGAAAGATCAAGTACTTATAAACAGGAGGGATTAAGTTTAAGATCCTGCTTTTTTTATAAGACATTCCAAAAATCTACAGGCTGTCTGGTGAAAGAAACTAGATGTACTGGTCTCTCCTGAGCTCCTATGCTATGAATCTATGTGACATTTTTCTCTGCAACAGCATTCCTGCAAATATCAAATATTCTATCTCCAGTGCCAGTGATCATATCTATTTACCTTCCTAATAACCAGTCTTCTAGAGAAGTTAAACCATGGAACACTGTGACCTGAAAAAAATTATAGCCAGCAAAAAGTCACAGAACGGCAGCCAACAGTGAGGAAATAATGTAATGGAAGCAACAACCGCATAGTCCAAGAAAAACATTTGTCCAACACTTATGTCTATGATAAATAGCTAATGAGGCATTCACAAATGGCTGCCAGCTCTGAAGTCCTCAAGGGATGTGGGCATTTGAATGATCGTGGAAAGCTGTAAAACTCAGAGCCCTGGGAGCTGCTGGCTCATGGGATTGGCTGTGAGTTTTACTTTAATATTGATATAGGGTTCTTCAATACCTCAAGATAGGGTCAAGAGAATAAGACACAGGCTTGTTCCCAAGGAATTTCTTTATTACTTTGGGGGAGTAAACAAGGGGACTTGGCCAAATTTCAAAAGAACACTACACAAGCTAGACAAAAATATTCCACTACAATACTGATTTAACATATACTATTAATTTACAACACTTAAAATCCAGTAAACCAACAGTTAAATCAAGATCCAATACACCAACAACACTTAAAGGAAAAAAACAGGCAATTGCACACAACTTAAATCGATATTCAATCCCTCCATCTCCAAAACACCCCAAGTATCAAGAAAGGAGCAAAGAAAGAAAAGCAGAGGGAGCAAGAAGAGAGAAGGAGAGATATACAGATTATATAGCTACCACTGAAGGCTTGTGGAACACCAGCTCTCACAAGTTCAAGTGGCAAGGCCATGAGATAAGGCAAACACATACCCTTGGTTTTATCTGCTCTGGTTCCTGTGGCCAACCCCTGCAGGCAGGGACTCTGAACCCACTCTGGGAGTTCCAGGTCAGGGTGAGGGGCAGTGTTCACAGTGCCTGCCGATCTAAGCTGGGTTAGGGGCTGTAGGAGCTGAGGGGTGTTTTCATTTTCCTGGGCTGCTTGTGACTGACTCCAGCTCTTCCCCATGTGGGCTCCAGGGACCTGACATGAGGGATAAGACACCACCTCACCTCCATGAGGTTTGACCCATCCCTTCCCCCTACACACACACACACACTTCCCACAAGTTGGTTCTGACCCAGTAATAACCTATCTGGTGTCTAACAAAAGTACATGGGTGAATGTGAGGAAAAACCTTTTCCTATACTTAATCTATTTATTTTCAGCTATTTATATAACAACAAAATAAAACTTTTTTTTTTCTTTTAACAGTGCTGTATATATTTATACGTATATATATGTGTTGGTAGAATATTTGGCCTACAGTTTTGTTATTGGCTTCATTGATATATGTATTTGGACTTTAAATTATTGTTCTGGAAGTTTGAAATACGTATCTATTATAAATAATCATATTTTCACTTGAAAATAAAATCATTTGCTGGAGAGGTTATTATTACGCATCATTGCCTTCACAGGGACCATGCTAAACATGTTCCTCTCACCTTTGTACAACTTTCTTCCTCACAGAAGTCCTGGGTGCTGGTGTTTCCCCAGATACCACGACTGCAAGCCACACTGCACATTGCACACTCATCTTGAGTTTCCCCAGCTGTATGTGCTACATGTATTTGACATGCAGAGCACCCTTACAGAGCAACAGAGGCAAAGAGAAACATATTCTGCAGAAGTCTTATGTGTGTGGCATGCTTGATTCAAGTTGTCACTGTTCTGGAAGTCTGAGATGGCTTCTGTGATGTGGCTGGAGACTGTACCATGACCATCTAGTGGGTATCATTAAAGGAAGCCTAAAGGGGCCATCTGATGATCATGGTTAAAGGGGCTCAGAATGGCTGACTAGAGCTGCAGAATGCAAATATAAACAAGCCCTAGGGCCATCGCTGCTACTGTGCAGTTGTGTTTGCTGACAAATGCAGACAAGCATGTGCCCAAGATCTCACCCCTGAGGAAGACTACGGCAAAACAAAAATTAAAACTATTTCCTTGTTGCACGGCAAAAACAATAGAAAATGTGGTTACATCAGAAGGGGCAGAAGTTATGGCCTCAGGAATTGGTCCAGCATCCTGTAGACAGTAGCCTGCATAGTTTAGTGGTTTGATCTATCACCCACTGAAAAGGTCTAAATCCAGAAAGGCCAGATCAGTCCTGATTCCCATTCAGCACATGAATCGTATGTACAGTAGGACCGAAGTTGTGCCAAGAACACAGCAGTCCCTTTTTTGCTCACAGTTTAGGCCTTCTTCCTCAAATTAGCGCTGAAAAAAGCTGGCCTTTACATGGCAATGCTGAGTTTCAACTTCTCGTCTTTAGCAGGATCTATAGAATATAGACAGTATTGTAAATCCCATTTTCTGCAGTTGGCTTCCAGACTCTGTCTTTTTGCTCCATTATCTGGTGTAACCATTTACTCCGTGGTCATGTCCTGCCTTCATTCTCACTACTAAGGAGTGTCTTTTTGATCTCCTTTCCTGATCTGAGGTGTTCCCCTCACACTCTCAGTTCCTCTGTTGCTCCTGAGCTTTTCTCTAAGCATCTCAGTAACCTTTCAGTAGTAGCTACTGTTACCCTAGCCCAAGCATTTATTAAAGTTTTTTTGGGCTTAACTTTGTCCACTAGTATAAAAAAATTTGGGGGTTTTGTCCCTGCCTGTTTTCTGGATTCCAGGGCCAGTTAGCTGGAAGGTTGGCGTCTAGCCTTTAAGGGTAAATGTTGTAAGTTTTAGGATGAAAAAGGCATTCTTACTGACATTTAAAAATCTCAGGATAAGGGAACTATTAGGTTAGAAGTAGTCAGACTACTTCTCTGAACAAAGTAGACAAGAAGTTTTATTCAGGCCTGTACTCTTTGTTAGATCTGGCTCCCACTCTAACCCTTTGTCATAAGATGGGATATGGTTATCTGCCATCTGCTTCAGAAAGATTAGCAAATGACATCATTTTAAAATAATCCTGAAACTGCAAATTTTTTTAAGTCATGTATTGAATTGATAGAAAAAAAATTGTTTCTCTGTAATGGAATTAATTAGTTTTATGTACTAGAAAAGAACAGAGATGAGAAAATAGTCATTTTCAGATGCTTCCTACTTAAATTTCACCATAAACTTGGATAGACATATTTTAATATCCTGACACTATAAAGCTATCTGGTACTTATGTTGGCCTTTTTTTGTCATTGTCGTGAAAATAAGTCATAAAAATATATCCATAGTCTTGAATTTATATTAAGATTGTAATAAATCTTAGACACCTCTGTACTTGAGATGGAAAAAATGATGAGGTCATTCCATTGAAGTGGCTGCCAATGAAGGAATATTTTCTGCAGTGTAGCATCCACTGATTTATAGCCAGATTGGACAAATGGCTTAAGTGATGGTTTCCCTTCTGAGAGCTACTAAGACAACAGCAATATGAAATGTATTATGGAAACTAACCAGTGTATTTCTTCCAGAAGCTATTTCATATCACAAATATCTAGTCAATCATATTCATAATATATTGAGCAAATATATTGCTCAACATATTGAAAGTAAAACAAGCTGACACTTAACAAGGACAGATAAAAAAAATGACTACAACATTGATTGAAACTGACGCAACTCTTTTCCATTCAGTGGAACAGAGATGTAAATCATTTCTATCTCACAGTCATCTGGAGCTAATATAATAATCTCTAGTAGTTTTGAAATGCAAGAGAGGAGATGAAAATTACAATATCTACGCAAAACATTCCTGGTCTGAAGATAACGTTGTGTCTGCGTTATCAGCAACCAATTCTGGACTCTCTATTCATTTCAAAGTCCCCTGCACACCCTCTCCTGAGCACTGTAGTACCCTAGGGGATGGTTTCACAGTTGGTTTAAGAACACATATGATCATGCCATCACTGGAAGAGGCAGTGCAACACCCACCCCCGAAGCACATTCCTGAATCTCACCTCTTTGGCAACCAAGCCAGCTAAATTGTTAAACCACAGCCTCAAAGTGAACAGAGAAGCTGCAAAGAGCATGGGAGATGCCCTGCTGTTTATCTGGGTTCCCCATGCACTTGCTGTTGCCGAGTTTGAAGATTAACATGACCATGCAGAGACAACTTGAACAATATTAGTACGTATGTATTTTATACATGAATCTTCTGCTTGAAGCAGCTCGCAAAGATGAATTCTGGAAAAGCATCTGCTCTGCCATTACAGTTCAGACAAAACTAAATACCTTTTAGTGTTTACAGACATCCTTGGGTGTCTGTTGTCAGAAAAAAAGAAACTAACATTTTTCTGTAACACATAGATAGCAAAACATACTTATAAAAAACTCCAGTCAATAAACAATTATAGGTAGCCTTGGATGTATAAGCATGAAAAATCCATTATTTCTCAGTTGTAAGTATTAATTAGATTTTGATTTTGCTGTTCAGTAAGTATAGCTAAGTCCAGAAAACATTTTTAAATAATGTTTTGTAGGTTATTTGTCCTGCAGGTTGTACAAATTTCTCAAATATGACTGTTTATTCTTATCTATGATCCATTCAGTTTCAGTATATTACATATCTTAAGAAACTTAGGAAAAAACCCACCTTACTGGTGTCAGACTTGCATTCACTGGTGGAAAATGATACTTTCTTTGACATGGTTTTGCCTGGTTCAGATTGATTAATATGAGCTTAGTCATATTGAGGAATGCACAAAACAGTCAGAATTTGAGGCTTAAAATTATATTCAAATATAATAAATTGCAAAGTATAGCCCTATTTCAAGAATGTATAGTTTAAAAATTACGTGTATTAAAGTACACATACGTATCTACATGCATATGAATCTTGTATGATACTTGAATACTTCACACTTTTGAAATAAGATCATCAACAGATAAAGCTGTTTTCCTCCCCATTTTTTCATGTATTTTCGATAATCAAACTATCTCTGAATTCTCTGCTGTAGCTAAAGGACAAATACACTTATATACAGTGTATTGGGACATGGTTAAGAAAGTCAAAACCTGTCTAGAGCTGAATCTGATGAGGTACATGAAAGGTAATGAGCGGGACTTCTACAAGTGTATCAGTTGCAAAAGGAAGACCAAGGAAAACTGGTCAGGGTATTCAGTGCTTTTTTGCCTTACTGGTATGATTGGAGTTCAGGAATCCCAGGTCTATGAGGCAGTAGGAAAGTGTGAAGAAATGTAGACATACTCAGTCTATAAAAAGCTGTGAGGAGGGGTTGATAGACCAGATAGGTGTGCTGCCATTCAGAGAGACCTGAGAAGAAATGGGTGGACAGGAACCTCATGACTTTCAGCAGAGGTAAATGGAAATTCCTGGAGAGGAATAACACCAGGCACCAATATATGCTGAGACAACCAGTGGAAAGAACAGAATTTGTGATGGTCTTCCAACTTATCAGTGGTGGATTCTGCAATATTTTACTTATGAAGCTGAAAAACTCTAAAGTTACTTATCTGTTTCAGCTATTAAAAGGTTACAAATTCACACTAAAAAGTATGTTATCACCTTTTAAACCATAGATCTGGTCATAGCAATGAACCAATCATGAACTAAAGCTGTGTCAGACCTTGGAGTGTTTTTTAACTTTCCTTGACTGCAAACGTTTCCTTCATCTCAGTCTGTCCATTTGTATGTTCCTTCTGCATCTGTATTAAATCTTTATACCTCAGAAAAAATACGCTTCCTTTCTTAAGAGACTATTTGTTGAACTTTCCTAGACCTAAGTTACAGCATATTAAAGAGGGAAAAAAATGTAAAACTTTTTAAATACCTCAAGTAATCTGTGATAAAAGTTGGCTAATTGAAAACCTCTGCCTTGGAATCCCATATGAACGGTGTCTGTGCTTACTTTCAGCTCATAAATCATTGTTTGGTTTAGGTCATTAAATCATTATTTAAATATTTAATATTTAAAACACTACAACTTAAGAACTTCTATAATCCCAGGCTAGAGCTGCATTTAAGAACTGAAAGAAACACATGGGAGTACTAAATAACATGATAAGTAAAAATGGACGCATTGACTTACAGCTGAAAAATGTCAAACTTAGCTTTTCCAGTAATACTTTTAAGAGGTATTATTAAGAGGTACATTTAAGCCCAGTCTAGAAAATACATTTTATTCAATCCCCTTAGAGAAATATTAGTGACTCTTCATTGTCAAGACAAACTTAAAATCTGAAAAAGAAACAGGCACTTGAGAAGGGACAGTGAACTCAATTTTATTTCTTTTTTTTTTTTTTTTTTTAATTTTCAACTCTTCAATCCTAATTTTGCCAACAAGTCAAGGTACTGAATACAGGAAAAGTTAGATTTTAATAGGTCCCCTGAAGGCAATAATGCAGTTCTGATGTCCTTTAACGATTTGGAACTGTTTGTAGAGACAGTCTGAAGATAAGCATAGGGTGTGTACAGAAGAAACCGCCAAGGCTCTCTACTTTTCTCCAGGTATTTCCTTGATGTTCAGCAAAGCAACCAACAAGTTACTATCTTTAGAAAATCTGGTACGTATAATCTATTTTCTTTGGTAAACATTACAAATTTCCCATCCAATAGCTGATACATAATATGTGGATTTCTGGTTCCTCAGAACAAAGTAAAAATAAATACTCCCTAAAACATAGTAAATTCTGTAAGCAAGTTCTGCCTAATGCAGTCTGTGAGTGGAACCCATGCACTTCCCGGACTTTCTTCAGATCTATTATTCATAGTCTTTTTGGCATAACTTTATATACTTCTGCTTACAGTGTTTTGGAAAACTTCTATTACAGCTAATTCTAGTGCATTAAAATGAAAACCAATAGATGTTATCATCCTTTGTTTTTAAAGAGAGAGAAGAGCAGCCAAATACATGGCAAATTATGTGAGTCCAGTTCAGGACTATTAGCTTCATATTCAGCTCTGAAACCAGCATTCTGTGGATGCCATTTTTGTATGAAACTATAACCAGAAAGAGGAAAATTGCAGAATTAAACTTTAAACTTAGTCATAACAAATCTTTAAGCATAATTAGCTGGAATACAGTGTCATCCCCATGAACGGAACTTGGGATATCAGCTGTGCATAAAGGAAGCAGATTTAGGTTAAAATTATTCACTATTTTTGCAAAAAAATTGTGAAATAAATGACCTAATCATTATGAATGGTATTATTTATTTCCTCCAGACCAAAACCAAGTTCCCAGAAGTCAGGGCCTTCTGACATTTTTTTTATACTATAGATAATTAAGTCCATGGTCACCATGATGGTATTTTTTCCTAATTGTTCAAAAGTTGGGGATAACAAGCTTTATTTATTTTTTAGTAGGACTCTGATGAGCTGCTGTTTATCTTACTGCTCCCAGACCACAAACTTTCAAAACAGCCCCAGCTGCTCAATGTCAGCTGTGACCTTCCTATGCTCATGAGCATGTTCTCAAGCCCAAAAGCTTAGAGGTCCTGGAAAGTCATCTTATTCAGTCTTAGCAAACATAACTGCATGCATTAAACTTTCTTGTCCCATCCATCCATTGGAGGCAAGCACAAAAATCTGTGAAATCTAATGGAATTCCTGTTATTTTCGTGTCTCCAAACAACTCCAAATCCATCACCTCTATAAAAAGCACAAAGCCTTCTGAGGAGAACCAGTGGAAAAGCACTGCCAAGTGCTTTAAGGTCCCTTCCAACCAGTGTCAGTCCATGATATTGGGATTCACTCTACTAGAAAAGCATTCAGGCAGTCACCATTCTGCATGAGCATGGCTATTTCATCAGAGACAACACCCTATGTTGTTACTACTGTTATTACTTTTATTATTATTTTAATCATATCTTCAACATTCAGAATAGGAAACAAGAAGACATAAAGGTCAAATCTCCAGATGTAATTTGTCAAGCTTCAGTTTTCTGATTTTTTTTCTATAGTATCTGAGTAAGAGCTCAGA